>NW_017307244.1:608075-645146 GCF_000935625.1 Nanorana parkeri | reverse complement strand
TTATCGTACGGACATGCCACAAACCCGCCGAACATCGTACGATGCTCGGCGGGTTTTCGAACATGTCCGTAAGTTTAAAGTCGTGCGACCTTACAGTAGTAGAGGTCGCACGGCTTCCACACACCTTACGATAATCGTACGATCGCGGGATTTCCCGCAATTATCGTACGATTATCGTAAGGTGTGTGGGGACCTGAACATGTTTGAAAACCCGGCGAGCATCGTACGATGTTCGGCGGGTGTGTAGCATTTTCGTAAGATAAAAGCCGGACGGGCCGGTGTGCGCAAGCGCCTACTGCCCGTTCGGCATTGCGGTCATCGGAAGCCCGTCCCTCAGGGGGCGTGGCTTGCGATCATCGCAAGTACGACCTGCCTATGCAAGATAGGCAGATCGTACGTTTTTTTAAGTACCTTACAACCATCGCAAGACAAAAGTCTTGCGATGGTTGTAAGGTGTGTGCCCAGCCTTATAGGAGGGCTAAGGTTTGTAATTCTACAATAAAGTAAAGAAACTAGAGTTTAAAGAACGTTGTATTAGGACCATAGAGTATTATAAGAAAGGATTATGGTTGTTGTTATTATTATTATTACTATAACTTTTATAGCACTGGTCCCTTGTAGTGCTGACAGCTCTCCTGCTGCCTGTCTTTGCTTTAGGAATACTTCATGTTAACATGACACATATTGTAACAGTTGATACTGCCAGCTGCCACAGAGAGAGTTACTATACTAACATGAATGTATTAAATGATCTGTATGTAGCCCTGTACTATGGATCATTTAACCCATTCATGTTAGCAGAGGATCATTGTAAATGTATTGTTGCAGGCACTCTATATGTACATGTACTATATACTACATATAGAGTGCACTGAACAATAGATTTACAATTATCCTCTGCTAATATGAATGGGTTAAATGATCCGTAGTACATGATATGTAGCCCTGTACCCCCTTTTCCACTTACAGAGCTAGGTTATTTTTCTTTTAAATAAATATTAATGTATTTTAATGGTATCTATCTACCAGTAGCTGCCTCATTTCCCACCCTCGGCTTATATTCGGGTCAATACTTTTTCCCAGTTTTTTTGGCTAAAATTAGGTACCTCGGCTTATATTCGGGACGGCTTATACTCGAGTATATACGGTAAATGTATTATTTTGTGCATTTAGTTTTCAGTGTGGACAATGTATGTATCACAGAAAGTTTCATATAACTGGTTATTTTATACAGAGTTAGCCAGGGAGCCCCATCAAGATGGAGCCCCATGACTCGTAGTCACACCCCATTATATTTGCTTTCCTTTAATATGTAGAAGGGAATGTCATAAGTAAATAAAATTGTCAATGGTTACCTTTAGGCCCCTTGCATATGTGGGGGTCTGATCAGGTCTGCCTGCCAGTTTTTTTCAGGGGGATCTGAATGGAGGCCCAATTAAATCTAAACAAATGTGTGCCCGTTTACATCCAATTACCCCCGACTCTGTCCAGGTCCAGAAAATCTAGTATTAATGCACGCATGCCTGCTTACATCAGGCTCCTCATAGACGTACATGGGTCTGTACAGCTCAGTTTTTTCCTCCATCACAAGATGGAGGAAAAAACTGAACGGACACGGATGTCACAAGAGTGACATCTGTTCTGTATGCCTCTGTTCAGTAAGCGATCCATGTATGGAACTCCTGCTGATTGGAGAGGATGAAACCCATGTGAAAGTGGCCTTAGGACCCATTCACACTATAGCGTTGTGGTAAATGTATGGTTACATGCTTTTAGTCTAAGCTCACGCACAGCGGTACCATGCCCTATATGTGTTCCGTTGCCATTCATTTTAATGGCAACCCTACACACCAACCAGCAGCCACATGTTGCAGTGCAGCACAACGCATGGTACCACAATACCCTGCATTGTGGTGAAAAAAGTAATGCATGCATTATTTTTTCATTACACCAGAATGCATGGAATTACGGTACTGCGCATTGCGCTGTGCTGCAACACAGCCACTGGGAGGTGTGTTGGGGTGCCATTCAAATACATGGCGATGAACGTAGCACATGGTGGCACACACTAGGTATGCTGTGCATGCATTGCTTTTTTCATTGCACCAAATGCATGATATTATGGTGCTGTATGTTGCGCTGAGCTGCAACAAACAGCCAGTGGGGGGAGTGTGGGGGTGCCAGTCAAATGAATGGCAATGCAACGCATCTAGCGCAAAGTACTGTGCAGTGGCGTACTTTTAAACACACAGTACCGAAACACAAAGCTATAGTGTGAATGGATCCTAAAACTATACCTGTTATGGCCTTTACTTATTAGTACAAACAGCAATTCTATTCTACTGTTTTTAAAAGATTGCTACACTTAACTGACACATTTATTTAAATTAAAGTCCAAAAATGAATCCTAAAAAGAGAAACACTAATAGGGGATCTTTATGAGCTAGGCACATGTTTCAATGACGGCTGGCTTGTCATCTAACACGGTTGGTGTACTAATTATATGTATAAACGCTCTGCCTTTAGGCACCTTATTACCGATAAGTAAACGGCTCAAGGTTTTACAGCAATATTGATGTAGGTTCTTCCCTTTGTGGAAAGTCACACAAACATCTGCGGACTAGACACATGAAATCTTGCCCCTTTGATTTATGCACACTATTGATGTGAAATCTTTTGGTCTGAAATGTGACATGTTTTATGAAGGCTTTACAAGGTTGGCCTTTACATTTGTGGTTAGGCTGTGCAGCATTTCCAGAAATTCACTGTACCATTGCTTGGTTTTCTGGCCTGGCTGACCACAATTACAGAACACTACAACTTCACAAAAAGAAGACTTCAATGCAATGTGTAGGGTTGCCAGTAGAAATTATAGTGTGTACAGAAATTTCCTAAAAACTGAGTATAGCTCAATTTAATTAATTATGTCCTGATTGATTGATTGATTGATTCATTATTTGATGTATTGAGGCCAGTTAAAGCTGAATTCTGGGTGGAAAAAACTGCCCTTGAAGTGGGGCTGCCCCATGCTGCAAGAGTTAAAGGCTCACTTAGGTCTAGGGTACACAAAATAACTTTTACTTACCTGATCCCTGATCCCTGCTCACACAGGCTCCGTCTAGGCTACATGAACGGCACCTCTCTCCCCCTTCCTGGTTGGGAGCTTGACATTGGGAGCTTGAAGTGAAAACTTGACATCCGCAAAGGTAAGATAAGATTGATGCCTGAACTCTTCATAAAAAAGATGATATTATGGAAAGAACAATCCTACTCTTCTTCTCAAAATATAATGTGAGCCTCTAAACTATGATAAACATTTGAGGCCCTGTGCCAAATGTAGAATGGTGGCAAGGCATGAAAAAAACAACAACTTTATTCTCATGATCACTAATAAAGTGCTAAAAAAAAGCCACCGTGTTCACAGAACACATAGCTTTAATTAAGCCTGTGTCAGTGGTATTTTGTTGACATACTGTAGATGGGTGCTGCATTCCCATGCAAGTCTTTGAGCATGCAAAGCCTGCTTGAAACAGGTTACAAGGATATCTGTAAAAAATAAGTCAAGGCAATTGCCTTGACTTATTTTTTTACAGATATACCATGACCTGGATGAATGAAAACCTTCGCAGACAGGTTACAAGGAGGTCAACTGCAGGTCAAATGCACCTGCCAGTGAATTCTAAAAGGTCTCAGAATGATCTCAAACTGATGTCAAACTGATGCAATTTGACACAAGGACAGAGCCCATGGACACAGGTCCTTACAACCCTTGTTAGCACAAAATCATACAAGGTTGCTATAGTGATGCAAAGGTATCAGGCTGCCAGATTAATGCCAATTCATCCTTCCTTTTGCCTTACTTTGCCTTAACAACTGTTATTTGCAGTAGTAAGGCTATGATCTAGAAATGATCTAGTATTAGATGAACAGTGTCTGAGGGACATCTGCTCATAATCCCCCATCCTTTCACCATAATAAGCTGTCAAGGGAGTGGATGAGAGTTTGGTGCACCTACTGTACAATGGAAGGGCCCATTGTATGTTTTAACTATTTTTAATAAAAAGCATGAAGATTTAAAATCAGCATCAGGGTGCCCCCTCCGCATGGTACCCTGTAAAATCCCATAGGTCACACATATCTCAGGCTGGCCTCCGTTATACTGTACAGTTTGCAATGAGCCCCATACATTATTACGACACATTTTTGAAACCAACAGCCCAAGCATGACCTTTATGACACATTCTTGTGCTTTTAATTGACTGGTACATAATTGCTCAGTGAAATTGATTTTTGTGCTCTGCAGAGATGTGTAGTCATATACTTACTGGAGATCACCATATTCCCAGAAGATGTGTTTGTCAGCAATGCCACATGCTGCTGACCTCTATAGCTTGCAATTACTGTAGCTGAAGCATTGCAATCAAATATTAATGTGTTAAAACAAAGAGCAACTTTCAACGTGTTAACCACACAGAGTTCTGCTCTGAATGAGCTGCTGGTTTTATTGGTTATCTTTAGATATACATTTTATTAGCATATAATTTGTTTAATACGTTTTCACTGAACATAGACACATTAATAGGTAAATACAAGTTATGTTACTGGATCTGGCATTAAAATCATGCATTGTTAATATATATACAGTATATATATATATTAACAGAGTAAACAACCTCTTTGCAAGTGCTGCGTGCTGCAGTGTCTTTCACTTGGGTCATCGGAAGGCTCATGGGACTTCAAATAATGTATCCTCAGTTCTGATGAATTACTAAAACATGTTACAAATTCTGGCAATTACATTTAGGGCTGTTAGTACCCAAAACAGGAACTTCATCCCCATTTTTTTTCTTTCCCCTTACTTAGTTGGTTTCTTTGGTTATCCTCATAACACATACTTGCCCAACAAATCCACTGTGGTCCAATGGTCCTGCACTTCCATCTTCTTGACTTGCATCACCGGGTGGTGACTGTCTGTTTCGGGTTTTTGAAGCCAGCCCCTTGATGATATATGGCTGCACATGCACAGTGTGTTCTAGATCGCCGCAAAGTCTCCTGGGATGCATGACACAAGTATTTCAGGAGGTTTTGGGCCACTGGGAAAGTAATTCTGGCCTAAGCAAGATAGGTGGAACCACAGACTGCACTTGTCAAAAAAAGTATTTGCCCCCTCCAAAAAAAATGTGCCATCTGTGATTTCTTAAAAGGGGGAATGAGCAATATTGGTCAAAGAAGAAAAAGGAAGTGAATCCCACTTTAAGTTTATGGGGTCAGCATATGCTATATGCGTATGGCTATGTATATAGTATATAAATATACCATATGCATAGGGATGCTCCTAAAACAAAAGGGTTTATATTTTATAACTTAATAATATTTATTATAAGTACACTTTGTGATGTCTTATTGGACAGTGGAATGGCAGTTGTCAAAGACATGATGTCAGGCAAAATCAGGCCCAAGTAACAAAGTGAAACTAAATCAGAGAGGGGGCGCAGAATAAACTCTTTCTTTATTTTTAAAAGTCTTTATTGGTATTTTCAAACATATAAAATTATTATCTGGTTACAAAGACTAGATAGATAAACATGCCAGTTTAGGCATCTGTCAGCCAGTATAGCAGAATTACAACATGGCTAAAGTCAACTGGTAAAGGATCCGTCTAGCTCAAACATCCAAACGGTCTGCATATTAGACAATGTTGTAATGAGAGATGGAAAAGTGAAATCTACGAAAGATAAAATAATAAAGAAATGGAGAAGAGGGGACATGGGTGAAGAGGGTGAGAGCACTTCTTGTTTTCGGAGGTACTGTTGAGAATAGACCCACTAGTCTACACACCTTAGAGGTCTATCAGACGATGGTCAAAAGATGGTGGTAAAAATGCCTTGTCCAAGGTTCCCATAATTTCCTAAATTTAGGCATTGTATCTGATAATCTTGCTGTTGGCTTTTCATTAGGAAACGTTCAATGGATTCTAGATTTCACTTCAGTGACTGAAAAAGTATTGGTAATCAATGCACAGATTAGACGTTTGTGGCTATGTAATATGCTAGTAATAGTCCCCTAATAGTTCTACAAGTAAAAAATGGAGTACAGTTTCCATTTAAAGAAGAACATGGGCATGTAAAATATTAACCCTTGCAGTGGGTCTACCCCCCCCCCCCCCTTGCAAGGATCAGGTGCTTGTTTTGGTCTAGGGTTTAAAATGAAGAGGATATATTCACCCGATCTTTGGTCATGCCTGGCTGCTAGGCCAGTCCCTGCAGCCTCTTCTCTCCTGGCCTCCGGCAGTCTAAGTATCCTTGACGTCATCGCATACATCGACTTGCTTTGTACATGAGGACGCCAAGGGTCTTTGCACAGCCAGAGCAGAGGGGGAGAGAGGTGAGCAGTCACCACTGTGGGGCTGAGGATCAGGTGAGTGATTGCTTTTAATTTTAGACCCTAGACCAAAATGAGCACCTAACCCTTGCAGTACGAGGGGTAGGCCCACTGCATACTGTAGGTTAATTTTGACATGTCTGGTGGAGATGCAAATAGTGCACAATATTATATTTAATAACATTTGACAAATCAATTAACTAATTTACAGATTTTCTATTAAATCCAATATTCATTGATATTGATATTGATCATTGATATGCCTGGTGGAGATGCAAATAGTACAGATTATATTTAATAACATTCGAAAAATCAATCAACTAAATTACAGATTTTCTATTAAATCCAATATTCATTGATTACCCATAGACAACATATTTTGATTAGTGCTTGAGGAAGTATAAAATAATGAAAAATGGTGCCAGATATTCCCCGAGCAGATCAAATGCTCAATATCACTTGGGTAATTTATTGATGTTTCTGAAAATTACTAAGTGCTAGAATCTGTTCCAAATGGCAATTGTCAGTGAATTCTCTGCATGGTTTATATTGATGTCCATCTGCCTCTCCTTACAGGTTGTATTGAGATCCTGACAGAGCAATCTGTTGTTTGACACGGAGAGAGGTGACCTCAGGCCAGGCTCTCTTGAGACCAAGATAATAAGAATTCAGGCACAAGGGACATCAGATGACTCAAGATTGCAATACAGATGCTGTAAAGAACAAGTAACCGTTAGGGGTATTCTGCTAAAAGGTAATCCATTAAAAGGGAGCTGCTATAGCTGCTGTACACAGAGCAGTCCTAGCAAACCCTCTACACTTTCAATATACAGTGCTGTATATAGAATAAAGTCATTCTATATTGCTGAACTTAACAAGGTTATTCACAAAAGGGTGAAGAGTTTGGAGAAGGCAGGGGATGTGAACAATCTAGGACAACATAGCTGAACTGGAAAGTGAGCTGAATTGGAGAATTTCTCCAAATCAGCTATTTTGTCCTAGACTGTTCACCTCTCCTGCCTTCTCCAAACCCTTCACCGTTTTGTGAACAGCCCTGTACATTTTATTTTATCCATATAGGATCTGATGACTATGAATGAGAATTGCCAGAAATAGAATACAGAGTTCTCAACTCTCCCGGACGTTCCGGGAGTCTCCCGCTATACGATAGTGGCACCCTGACACCCACGAGAGAAACATTTTAACTCGGAAAGGTTTACTTTGCTCTATCTAGCAGAGTAAACCTTTCTGGGATCCTCTGCTATCTGTTTGGGGGTTTTTTTCATTCTGAAGATGCAAAAAAAAAAGCATTAGCTCCTCTGCTATCTGTCATCATTTCAGGGAGGTGCCCTCTCCCCCATCCCACCCACACTGGTTGCCAGGAGCTTGGCGGGACATTGGCTAGAGCATCCCAGGTTGCTAAGAGCTGGGCGGGGAGATACAGTATATATGGCCATTACACATCTCCGCACCCGCCTCTTAACAACTGTCCGGAAAGGGCGTGACAGACACACTGCAAATATTCTGCAGCAGTGCTGCCATGCCGCTTTGCCTACCGCTCCCCATGTGACCTAAAGGGATGCTGTCTAAAGCATCAGCTTCAGACTGCCTCATTATAGGAACTGCCCTAGTTATGGTAGCACTGTGGCTGAACAGTGCTGTATACATTTCCACGGTCGCAATTACGTTGCATTGCTGCAAAAAATATACAACATGTCGGGTTTCACAGGCAGTGCCGCTTGTCATACATGACTATTGCAATGAATGGCACATGGGGCATTTCAATAAAAAAAATCACCACTGGGTTTAAAAAAAAACTGCATTCAGCAGGCGGCAGTATAAACCCCTGAATGCTCAGCAGCCACTGCTTGACCTGCCTCTGAAAAGCGATTCACCGTCTTTTATATCTGACTAGAGTTCAGCTTTAAAAATACAGCTTAATCACCTACCCAATTGCTGTTTACAAGCTGCCATGCTAAGCATAAGGATGTGTGAGAAAAACAGTTTACTATGTGATTTGTTTTTAAAAAGTGTGCTTTCCCCCTCACTCCTCCTTCCTCCCTTCTCCAAGCTAGTAGATGAACATCTGCTGGAGATTCTGCTGTCCCTTGTGATCTTGTAGTTGACAAGATGTTCAGGGAAGTGGAGATGAGAGAGTTGGAGCTGTTCAGAAATATGATGATTGTTAATGCTTTGAGAGTTTTATACTGCTTTAATGCACTGCCATTGTGTAACACTACATATCAATAAGCAGGGCCTTTAGATTAAATGAGCAAATATGGCTGCCTCAATATACATCATTATAAATTATACATAGTAGCAAGGTTTTCCTGGAAACACACTAATTGGATTATTTACATAATATTTATTTCCTTTCCTTCTTAAAAATACGGAAAATAATATATATTCCCTTTAATAAGGAAGTAGTACAGACTCATTGGAAATAATCTTTATCAATAATTCAATACAAGTCACAGCACCTGCAACTATGAGGAATTACAAGCCGGAAATGTCCAGCTTCCTGAATGTTGTTATTTCACGGCGTGTTTTCACAATACATGCAGGGAAAATATATTCTCCGGAAGTTTGCCTTTTCTGTCACTTTAAATGATTATAAGTCATTTAGAAACACTGCCATATGAGACAGAGAGATGGAGATTTCCTGTTTGGCAAGCGCTGCCAGTGCTGATTACTTGTCATGTAGTTTCATGGCTTTTAATGGCAATGTTCATGAAGTCCTATTCAATCTGTGAAAACCTTGTTTGGTAGAAATAATTGTGAATCATATGTGAAGATCCATAAATTACATAAAGATGAGTAAGTGACTCAGAACAGGAAGCAGCATGTAGATAAAGAATGTTAAAGACTACCTGCTACACTTTAATAACAATAATCGATGTGACCATTGTTACACATTTGTGCACACGTATGCATTTTAATAAATCATTATTTTTATACATTATTGTAGGGCTTTTCCTGTGGAGTATAGGGGTATTCCATGTTTAAGATATGCAAAATGACATGCATGAAGCATGTGTGAAGCAAAATCACAACCCTACACAGCTCTGCTCTCTGCGGAGGCTGTGTGTACCATAGTGATGATGTCACTGCTACCTTTACAAGGTAATAGCTAGGTCTGCAAAGGCATCTTGAGAACACAAAGTGGAATTATAGGCTTTGTGGCTATTGAGGAATATATGTCACATGACAAGACAAGAAGAGGACATTCTGCCCTCACTCACCAACAGGCACTCATGCTGAGAATGAGATCTATTCTCATTGCCCCCACTTCTATTTGCCTGCTCTTTCCCACCTGCAGTAGGCTGCTATTGGAGGGAGGAGCGAGCAGAATCCTCCCTCGGGCAGCTATCACGTTCGTCTGTTTGAATGAGAGGTGTGACATCAGCATCACTGTGGCCTTTAAGTCAACTGGAGAACGGAGCATCGGCAACCTCCCAGCACCCTAGGTAGATGCCCCTTCTGTTCCCGTCCAGGCCTGATGATGACCCTTGCCAGGGCCGTAGCTAGGGTGTGGCGAGTGAGGCACTTGCCTCTGGCGCAGCTGTGAGGGGCCGCAGCCAGGGCTGGCCTGGCTGCTCTCCCTTGCCCCTGTTACCATGGTGAGCACAGGGCGCCATGGCAACAGGGGCGCCAGGCGGCCAACACAGCTCGGCCTCTGCTCAGCACTGCAGGGAGAAGAGGGGCGGCTAAGCCTGCAGCTTCTCCTCGGATTCCCACTGCTGTCACCCACCTGTATGGGCAGAAGCAGCGGGGATCCAAGGAGAAATGTAACGCTACAGCCGGCGGGGGGTTTGGAGGAGAGAGCTGTCATCCAGGATGGCCGAGGGTTGAGGAGAGAGAAAGCCACTATCTGTCACGTTTACTGATCCTCTGTGTGCAGCACAAACACTGGAGTGATCAGCTGATCAATCCAATGTTTGTAAACAACTGGGAACACATAGTACTATGCGTCCCCAGTTATAAATGAACAGGAAGTGCTTTACATCACTTCCTGTTCATTCACGAGTTTCTCAATGGGTATTAGCACTCACTATAGAGGCTTCTCCCCATTCAGAAACTGGTTGATAGTAAATATTTTACTATCACCAGTTTCTGAATGAATGGGGAGCCTCTGCGCTGAGTGCTCTTTATTCATACAGTGCTGAGGCTGCAGAAAAAGATATTGAGGACTCTGTGTCCTCAATTTTTTTTACTATTTCAAAAAGGAAATGTCAGGGATCTGTTTACACCCCAGATATTTCCCTGAAGCCCCCCTAATAGTAAAAAAAAATACAAAAATAATAAACAAATCAATAAAAAATATAAAACAAAACACACAAGCTCCCCCCCCTCCACACACACACATACATTATTAGACATGTGCAAAGACTAAAAATGTGTTTCGGACTAAATGAACGGAAACTAAAAATGTTTTTATTAGTTTTGTCAAACACAATTAATCTTTATACTATTTCGGATTCAGCCACAGGGCGGGGGAGCAAGACGTCACATGAAGCCGCACGCGCGCGGCGTCAGGTGACATAACACGTTTGTTGGGGGGCACAATTTTCTGTTCTTATCTCGGGTGCAAAAGAAGCTAGAAGACCCTTGCTCGCTGCTCCCAACAGCCAGTATAATGTTCAGGGAACTTAAACATTTTACACAGCACCGGAGACTGTATAGCAACATAATGGTTACAGTGGAGAGTGGTGATTACTCAGCGTGGCCATTATATAGCTGTATAGTAACTTTTTAAGTTCGCGACCATTATACCAGATAGTGTTGGCAGCAGTTGAGGGTCGTCATTACAGATAAGTGGTGCGGGGACCAAGAGGGGTGAAGACGGTGTTGTGAGTTAGTTCACCTTTCATGTTTTGTAAAAACATGAACTAACCCTTTAATGATCGTTTATAGAAATCTTCCAATGTACTGCGGAATATGTATCTCTCTTCATTAAATGCATTACTTTTAATGGTTTTTGTAAATACAAATTCCTAGTAGCCCTTATTTTATATAGTGTTCTATATTTTTTGTTTTGTTTTTGTATTTTATTTCAGCCGGTGCTCAGTTGGCATTGCTGATGCAGTTTTGAAAAGCATATAGCCCACACGCATGCAGACGGAAGACGAGATTGTTCCCCATGGCAATCAATGATGACGCTTTCCTAGAGTGTGTATGTATGTGTGTGTTTTTTTTCTAAACAAATGTTAGTTCATTTGCTCTGAGACCTACCTCTGTTCTTGTTTGTATACATCTGTCCATGTTTCCTTTTAAATATTTTCCTGGGCAGAGTAAACAGGAAGATATTAAAGCGGAACAGAAGGAAGAAGAAAATGATCTGTTCTGTGTATAACGTCACCAATTATATTTTATATAATTAAAAAATATATATATATGTTAAAATAAATGTACTGTAGGGTGCATTTAATTACAAAACATTCTGGGCTTTCTTTTGTGAAAGCTACTGCCTGCATCCTTGTTGGGATGTTTCTGTTTGGAGAGAGGAAGGTATCCAAGTCTGCAAGTCTCCCCCTGCAAGTTGTTCAGCTATGTGTGTAATCTGATATCTCCTGATCTTTTATAGTAGAGAAAACCTATGGGGTTTTTTTAGTGCTTCAACTGCTGGATGCAAGTGGTAAAAATGAAAAAAAAAAAAACCATGAGCCAACAAAAATCAATAGGAAGGCTAGGGCTAGGCATATTTAGGACAGCTAAAGATTGTCACCAAAACAAGTTTGTCCATTAATGTTGCAAGTTTTGCTTAATGATCACTGTGAATTTATATAACATAAAACAAAAGAATTTAAATTCTCTTAGTAAGCTGGTCTTGCTGTTTAAAAAAACAAAGGGCTTTTGTGTTTTTATGTTAGCATTAAAACATTTATTCATTTGTATATTTCACCAAATTAAAAAACATTTCTGTCCTGATCTTTAAGTTGACTGGTATTTTTTTTTGTCTGTAAATTTTTTTCAACCCATTAACATGAAACTGCACTATGCTTTTTGCTGCCTAAGGCGGGGGTGGGAGCGGTGGTGGTGCTCGACAGTGGTGCCGCCATCTGCAGACCGGGGACGCTCTGGCCGGCGTCCAGCCCAGCTCCTGCCAACAAGTGACGGGCCGCCGGCCAGAGTGTCCCAGGTTGCCAAGAGCTTGGCGAGGAGATGTGTATGGCCTTTACACATCTCCCTGCATGGCTCTTAACAATCTGGGATGCTCTGGCTGGAAAGGGGGTGGCATTGTGTAGCAGAGCGACCACTATACTACAAACATGCCTCTCTGCCTTCCGCCTGACCCCCTACATGACCCAAAGAGATGCCGCCTGAGGCAACAGACTCCTCATTATAGGGATGGCCCTGACTGCACTAAGCTAACTAACAGGTTCGTTCATTACCCCTCCACTTTCCCAAGGAATAGCCCTCACCATTACATGATGCACATATCATAGAGCTAGGTAAGTGTACGTGGGATGGAAGTCCCCTTTAACTAGTTTAAAACAAATGCACCTCCTGTTCCTGCTCCTCTTTTGAGAATCTAGCTTTTCCCATGTACCTAAAAAGGGCACAGTGCAGTGTTTAGAAAAAAATACATGTCATATAACTACGATTACACAGAGGTCATTCCTATTTAAGAAACATTTGGCTTGTATGTGTTCTCCTCACTTCCAGACACATCATCCTGTGATGGGTCATGGGATATTTTATCTTTCTCATGTGCGTATAAAATGCTGTCTCAGAGGAATTTATTCATCTGTGAAGTTAAGTGCATGTGAAGTTTTTACACATCACAAAGTTTACTTTGAAAGTTGTATGAAGTCCACTATCTGGTATATTTTATACTGGCTGAGTCTTGACAGGATTTGGGTCCTTTGCACACAAGACTGAATTGCGTATTGCTCATGTTTACTCTAAGTCTGCTTTTCCTGTTCTCATGTCTTATGGCTCATGGAGTGTTTGTAATTTACAGTTACTCAGCTTGCTTTAATCTGCATCCTTAGATCTCAGACGTTGTGAAATACAGGTGCATAGTGTTTGATTACTTGCATTTTTGCTGGACAGTAAATATACTTTGCGAAACCAGACATCGATGATGATTGTGCTACAAAAGTCTAGAAGGATGTTTTGGTAGTAGAACAATATAACAACAAAGTACTTACATTAAAGCACAAAAATCAGTAATAAATATGAACAGTGAATACAGTTCTGATTTCGATTGCATCCTTTAGAAGGGAAAAAGGCAAATATAGTTTTGGGTTTGTAGGAAATGAATTCACTCTATGACAATATTCTGCTTCTGTGGGTTTCAACCTTCGTAGACTCTGAATCCCGTACCATCCATGTAATTAGACAAATGGATTATAATGGGGAATATTACACTGTAATGTTCCCTATTACAATCTATTTCTCTGTTGTGTACTGCTATTTCATGTAATTAGACAAATGGATTATAATGGGGAATATTACACTGTAATGTTCCCTATTATAATCTATTTCTCTGTTGTGTACTGCTATTTCATGTAATTAGACATTTCAGGACCGATCAGCTGTTTCAGGGCAAATCGATTCTCCTGCACATGCGATTTGCGATGCTGTTCTGCCCTGGAACAGCTGGGAAAGCTTCACCTATTGGCGGTCACACATTCCACCGCGCAAACACTGGGCAGGATTATGTTAAAACGCGTGACCACGTCACCAGTCACACATTCTAACGTAATCACAACCTTTGATAGAACACCGCCATCAGGGGGGTATGGCCGGTACCCATGTGAGGGGTCTAGGCAGCCTCTTACATGGGTATCAACTGTACCGGGGCAGCATGGCAGAGTTGACAGGGGAGGGGTTGGAGGAGGCCGGGCCCCAGCAGCAGCAGGTAAGAAGAGTTGGGAGGAGGTACAGGAAAAGGGACCCCGGCGACCAGACCAGCCCACCTGGGACCCTGCAGAGCCAACCATAGAGAGTCTCAGGTGGGCTATGCAGGATCTATGGTGTACTCTGCAGGGTCTCAAGTAAGCCCAGCACGCTACTGCAACATTAGAGACTGCTGGGGAGGGGGAGGTGCGGGGGCCAGTGTGATCCGCTCCCGCGCCCCCCATCTTGGGAGGGGGGCCCAAGATAAAATCTTGCACCAGGGCCCTTTGGTTATTAGGTCCGCCACTGGACCGAGACATAATGTCCGAGAGGTGTTCCATTGGAGTCAGGTCAGGCGAGCGTGGGGGCCATTCAATGGTATCAATTCCTTCATCCACAAGCAACTGGCTGCATACTCTCGCCACATGAGGCCGGACATTGTTGTGTACCAGGAGGAACTGCAGCCGCTCAGGATCTGACAACGGGTCCAAGGATTTCATCCCGATACCTAAGAGGTCTAGAGGTCTGTGCATCCCTCCATGGATATGCCTTCCTCGACCATCAATGACCCACCACCAAACCGGTCATGCTGAACGATGTTACAGGCAGCATAACGTTCTCCACGGCTTCTCCAGACCCTTTCACGTCTGTCACATGTGCTCAGGGTGAGGCTGCTCTCATCTGTGAAAAGCACAGGGCGCCAGTGCGGACCTGCCAATTCTGGTGTTTAATGGCAAATGCCAATCGACCTCCATAGTGCCGGGCAGTGAGCACAGGGCCCACTAGAGGACGTCGGGCCCTCAGGCCACCCTCATGAAGTCTGTTTCTGATTGTTTGGTCAGAGACATTCACACCAGTGGCCTGCTGGATGTCATTTTGTAGGGCTCTGGCAGTGCTCATCCTGTTTCTCCTTGCACAAAAGAGCAAATACCGGTCCTGCTGATGGGTTAAGGACCTTCAACGGCCCTGTCCAGCACTCCTAGAGTAACTGCCTGTATCCTGGAATCTCCTCCATGCTCTTGAGACTGTGCTGGGAGACACAGCAAACCTTCTGGCAATGGCATGTATTGATGTGCCATACTGTAGGAGTTGGCATGTCTGTGCTATGTTTTGTGGCCTGAACCTGGGCTCGCGTGCCAGCAGAAAGGGCCTTGCATGCCCTCCCTGGCACGCGTGCCATAGGTTCGCCACCACTGCTCTATAGGGTCCAGGTACCGCCTCATGCTACCAGTAGTGACACTGACTCTAGCTAAATGCAAAACTAGTGAAAAACAGTCAGAAACGATAAGTAGGGAAACAATGTCAGTGGCCTCCATCTGTAAAACCATTCCTGTATTGGAGGTTGTCTCATTGTTGCCCATCTAGTGTACCTGTTATTAATTTAATTAACACCAAAGCAGCTGAAACTGATTAACAACCCCCTCTGCTACTTAACTGACCTGATCAATATGCCAGGAGTTTCATTGACTTTATGCTATACTCTAATTAAAAAGTGTTCCTTTAATTTTTTTGAGCAGAGTATTTCTCAGTGCAGGTAGTGATTGTGTTTAATGTTAGTTGAGGTCTTACAGATAGACCTTGGGGGTACTTCTGCTTATTACAATTATTAAAAGCATTGCAAACAATAATCATATGTAGCCACCTTGCCCTATGTTGGGTGACTACTTAAATTTAGTTGTGCTAGGACTGTATCTAGTCTAGCTGATTACATAGTCTGTACTGATTTGGCTTTCCATAAGGATTCTGTTATGAATTGCATCTGCCTGCTGCTGAGTGTAATCTTGCCACAAAGCAGAGCAACCAATAGTGGAATATTATGGTTATCTGTGTTTCTTCAGCCAATCAGTAGGAGTTTTATGGCCTGTGATACCTGCTGGAAGAGGACATACATTTCTGGGTCTGACGATGTGAGAATCTTTCTCTCTTCCTCCAGTATGTATGTTTTTTGCGTTTGCAGTGGAACGGAACGCAGGCAATGTTTTGCCACACGTCCGATTGCACTGCGGGTGGGGCTGTGGTGCCATTAACTTCAATGCATCGCCACACCCCCTCCCGCCCCAGAACGCAGGGGAGAGTTTTGTGAGTGATTGCGGTGCATTCCAGCAGTACCGCTCTGGAACGCACCACAATTGGTTGAACAAGCCCTAAGGGCTTGCTCACACCAATTACAGTGCATTCTATAGCGGTTGCTGCTGGAACACACTGTATCGCACACTAAAAGCCCCCCTGCGTTCTGGGGTGGGAGGGGGTGTGGCGGTGCATTGAATGCATGACTTCAATGCATCGCCACACCCCCTCCCGCCCCAGAACGCAGGGGAGAGTTTTGTGAGTGATTGCGGTGCATTCCAGCAGTGCCGCTCTGGAACGCACCACAATTGGTTGAACAAGCCCTAAGGGCTTGCTCACACCAATTACAGTGCATTCCATAGCGGTTGCTGCTGGAACACACTGTATCGCACACTAAACGCCCCCCTGCGTTCTGGGGTGGGAGGGGGTGTGGCGGTGCATTGAAGTCAATGGCACCGCAGCCACGCCCCCTGCCCGCAGTGTGATCGCTTGCACTGGAATGCATGGCAAAACAATGCCTGTGTTTCGGTCCAGTGCGATCACCAAAAAATAGTGCATGCAGCATTTTTTGCTATCACACTGGCTGTGGTGCCATTGTCTTCAATGCACTGCCACCCCCTGCTGCCCCTGAATGCAGGGGGGAGTTTAGTGTGTGTTTTCAGCAGCTACCTCTCCGGAACGCACTGTAATTGGTGTGAATAAGCCCTACAACCCTTTTATACCTTGACATACATTGCTGTAATTGTCTTTTATTTACACTGTGGCTCTTCTGACCCTTGTCCAGAATGCAAGGGATTGCATGCACAAAGTCTCTTTGGGTTCTAGGGCGGGAGGGGGCCTGGCAGTGTCATTCATGTCATCAGCTGCACCAGAACGCATGGTAATACATTGCCCTGCGCTCAAGTGTGGTGCAATCACAAAATATTGTGCATGCACAATTTTTTGCAGGCCGGGTGTTTCTGCAGTTTGATTGACATGAATGGCACTGCCTGGTCCCCTCCCATCCCAGAACGCAAGGATACTTTGTGTATGCTATCCCTTGAGTCAATAGCATGACTTAATTACCTCTCTTTTTCATCGGAGGGAGGTGGGGGGGGTGTAGGTTGGGAAGGGGGTTGGTAGTTTGCGGGGGGCCCATGCAAAACTTTGCTATGGGGCCCTGTGATTACTAGTTACGCCCCATGTCTACACATACAATATGTAAAACATATCTAATTATTTATTAATGTTTAAATATGATGATTGTTAAATATTTCTATTCATGTAGCCAGAAATGGTAATAAATCAATGACATTCATGATAGGTACATTACTCGGCAGACATCAGATATTCTTTAAAAAAGGCACACAAATTAATAAAGTTGGATGCAGAGGAATAAGGTAACTCAGTACACAGCTGCTTTTGGATCCAAGGATAGTAGTGGGCAAGCTGTGACCCCTGATACTCACCATTGACAGAGATGTTTTTACAGATTGTACAGGAAATTACAAGGAATCATATCTATAATAGATGCTGTGTGCAGGTGCATTCAGTTGAATTCCATGGAATGCATGACCGTTACTGTGCCAGTTAGTGAATGTTAATGAGAACTTCAGACTATAATCCTCTTTCACAGGATAGTAAATGAGAAGCAAAGATATATGGTGTTCAACAAGTGGGATTAAATTCCGTGGGTGGCCACAGAAATCCATTGTGAAACATGACTAAAATCCTTGATTTGCCATTTTAAATCAGTGAAGGTTTAAAATGATCAGGACTGGCAATTGCAACATTGGCTATATTACAAGTCATATTACAATGACTATATTATTCAGCCAAAAATACTGGGACCTGGATCTTCCATGGAGCATGGGGATTCCACATGAAGGGTGAATGGCATCTAATGTGATTCAATGGGATACGTGTAGCTAACTTCTGAGGATGAAATAGCATCAGTGAATACATCATTAAACCCTTTATAAGTAGGCCCCCTTAATACGGAGGTGGTTCTAATGTGCGTCTACAATTACATCATATTCCTAATGACAATATCATACTGTAGCTGTGATGACATTGCGCCTCTGAGAGTACTATGGGAGTGAATAATATAGTATATATGCTTTATTGTAATTGAAAATCTAACTGAAATGTAAAACTCCTAGTACAGATCCCAGAACTGAAAAGCTATTGTACTCAGACATTGAAGGTTTCTGCACCTTCCTGCTCAGATCAGAGAAGTAGGGCGGCAGTTTTTAATAGGATTTGCTGTGAATGTGTTCATAGTGACTGAAGTCACCTCACTGGCAGGAAATCCCTGTCACCCCCTGTTAAACACACAAGGAAAGGAAGAAGGAAATCAAGACACATAATTAGTAGCAGCAATAAGATGAGAGCTTTCTCTATCGAAACCTTGTGACCTTTGGTAATGGAGCTGTCTACCCTGCGTCCTGGTTTCACACAGATGTTCAATAAAACTACCGCATGTCTGTCCCTTCTCACTATATTTTGGCTACAGCCAATGCCTTTCTTCTTCTATCATAGCTTAACATCAAAAAGAACCAGGCTGCAGTGGAGGAAATTTGTCATAAGTTTAGTAAACCCACACATGCAATGTCCAGGTCTGGTTTGATTTAAGCATATTTCGAAACTGGATCTAGTAAAAGTATTCCCGTGTTCAGTGCAGTTCTCACAGTTTACAGCTGCATATTAAATCAGTATTCTCACGTCTGCAGAGAACCTAAAGTTGGCTATACCATGTTAGAATTTTTTTTAATACTTATTTAGAATCGGTCATCAGAGCATTCAATTTTCCCATCTTTGAGTCAACTCATTTCACTCAAAACTCCTAAAAATGTTGTCTAGACCTGCTACTTGATTGGAATCCCTGACCTAATAAACACACTTTACTATGTGTACGATTTTAGCTTGTAGTCTATTGACACCTACTCCTGTCCATGTTACTGAATGTCTGTACCTATTCTGCCCCATTCACACTAAGCGCCACTCACTTCGAGCGGATTTCACCGTCTGGCTGCATTAAAAAAAAAGGACAATGCGGGAAAAAGGGTCCTGCAGGTGCGACTTGCAACCATGACGAGTGACGGGCGACATGGAGCTGTACATTAAGACAGCTCCATTGAAAAACATTGGCCGGCGACTTTTTGCGATATCGCGCTGCAAAAATGCGCGATATCGCGGTGGAAATCGCTGGATTTTCCACTCAGTGTGAATGGGGCCTTCAGGAGCTAAAGCATTGCACCCACAATCCACTGATTGTGCTTGCCCGTCGACTGTGTAGAGATGGACAGTGTTAGATTGTACATGAAGACATGATCCATAGACAGTGCAAAGCTGGACAGTGTTAGATTGTACATGAAGGCATGACCCAATTGCCCATAGACAGTGCAAAGCTGGACATTGTTAGATTGTACATGAAGGCATGACCCAATTGCCCATAGACAGTGCAAAGCTGGACAGTGTTAGATTGTACATGAGGCTTTGTTCACACCAAATGCAGACCAGATCTGCATGAGTTTCTGCACACGCAGTGCAGTGTGCCATACTGCGTTTTTGCCCCGTTTTTGATGCGTTCTGGGCCGTTTTTGGTAAAAAAAATAAAATACATTTTTTTTAGTTTAGAATGGGCTTTCAGTGGTTACCGGGCCTGCGCTTTCAGAAAATATATGGTTTGGGGGGTCTTTTACAAACGCTAGCAACGCAGCAGTTGAAAATCAAATCAATAGGAAAAAATTGCAGAAAATTCAAAAATGGCTTGGCCAGCTGATTTGAAAAATGTTCCGGAGGGCTTGGCAGCGAAAGGGTTAAATGCTCTGGAACTGCGATGTGAACTAGAGCCCAAAATACCATTGGAATACATTGGACGCAGTTTTGATCCGGTCTGTAACTGCTCTGCTCCTGGAACACGCTTGGTGTGAACAAGGCCTGAAGGCATGATCCAACTGCCCATAGATTATTTTAGCAGACTGCAAAAACACAGCAGTGGTCGGGCCAATATATTTAAAGGTGTAAATACAACTACACACTTCTGGTGGTAGGTCTGTTTAGCTTGTTAATGATTACCACCTAAAACCAAATAATAGGAACTAGGAGGTTTGACTTGGGAATGGACACTTGCATTGCAAAAGGGATTAGAAAAACACAGTATGCAAAGCAGGCTAGCAGGATGTCATTACGTGTTATCAGTTTGCTTACAACTGACGTTCCTCTCTTCACTATCTGTTAGAACTGTTATCAGAAATCATATGGCTCTTAGCACCTGTTCACATCAAGAAACACTGCTAACGACAAGATTCTGCAGTTCAATGCCCTCTTTTCACCTTTACTGATGATAAAAAAAAGCCACAAAGTAAACACAACCTTCATGCTTACTTCAAAAGAGTCAACATACTGAAAACAAAAGATGTGTTTTTTTTTTAAATAATCTATCCTGTCAGGCCTAGGTGCTTTCTTAAAAAAATACTAATTAATACCTACCAGGTTAATGTCCTCTGGGCTCTTGCACATAGATTCCTGAGTAGTGCTGCATTCAGTACAATTCAATAAAAATTAGGGTGGATATATTTCAAATCCATCATTGCTAATGATGAGGTCAGGCTATATAGGTAATAACTATCATGAATATTTTACCTGGCTACCTCAAAGTGACACTAAACTCAGGAGTTACATGTTAAAAATGCATTCAAGTACCTTAACTAGAAACAAAAATGTATCTTATTTGTGTATCACTGAGGCTCAGTGGCGTAACTATAGCCATAGCACCCCATGTGGCTGCTATGGGGCCTGAAGGTGGAAAGGGGCCCCATTAGTTTGTTGAGGCAAATTAAACATAGAACATGTGAAGATAATACAGTGCTGTATCAATAAGGGTTGGAGTGGTTGCAATTCCCCTGTAAAGTCTACAGTGTAGAGATGACTTGGCATCGTTACTCACAGAGGTCATAATAGGGGCCCCCATTACACTTTTGCTATGAGGCCCTGTGATCTGTAGTTATGGCTCTCAGAGGGCTGCAGATCCTCAAATCATATCTGAATTCCTGCTGACACTTTCCTTCCTTCTGAAGGGTGGCTACTTTTGTTCCTCACAGTCCCTGTATGAGTTGTGAAGTATCCAGCAGTCCAAGCTCGCTCCCACGATGGACTACAATCTCACGTTTAGTTTGCCAATTTGTATTGAGATTGTAGTCCATCATTGGAGTGAGCGTGGAGCGGTGGCTACTTTACAACACACACATGGACCATGGGGAACAAAAGTAGCCACCCTCCAGAAGGAAGGACAGTGTCAGCACCAATTCAGAGATGATTTGAGGATCTACAGATGAGTGGTACACAAATACGGTGCAGTATTGTTAGGGTTATTGAATGTATTTTTATGATTCAACTCCTGTGTTTAGTGTCACTTCAAAGCTAAACTCCAGGCATATATAAAATTAATGCATCCATGTATTGATTATTAAGTCATATAATTTACTTTTTGAAATGCCTTAATTTGAGTTGATATCAGCCTCTTGCAATCTCATGTACAGCACTCTCAGAGGGAGGGGAAGTACTAGGGGCCAATCAAGTTTGCTGCATGGAAATATCCTGACAAGGAACAAACTGATAGAAAGAGAGCGCAGAAATATGACTTCATCAATAAGTTGCTTCTCCTTCACTGTCCAGTGAGCAGGCTGTAGGCAGGGAAATTAAACCACTGTATTCCTTAACTGTAACAGAATAGGTGTCATCCCCCTAATTGTTGTTTTGGTAAGGTCTGCAAAATTTCAGGACTGCATAGGCAAAAAAAACCAAAACAATCCATTGGCATGTAAAACAGATTACTTATTTATATTTTATCTGTATGTTTAGCTGTTTGAGTTCAGTTTTAGCCCCTATTCACACCTGAGCATTTTCTTGAGCATGAAAAATCCCATTATTTTCAATGGTGCTTGTTCACACAATGATGCCTCTTGTGTTACTTGAAGCAGTGGCATAACAATCACCATAGCGACCCAGGCGGTCGCTATGGGGCCCGGGGCACAGTGGGGCCCGGCCAGATGCCGTGCGGGCCGCCTGGGTCGCTATGGGATCTTCTGCTGGTGGCTTTCACTGGCGTCTGAAGACAAACACGCCACTGTTCAGATCATCTGTGCAGCAGCGCGTTCATCTCCACAGTCAATGAGAGCCAGCAGCAGCGGGGGAGCAGGCTGGACCCGGTGTTCTATCAACATCACGAGGTCACGGGGCCCCATACAAAATTTTGCTATGGGGCCCTGTGATTTCTAGTTACGCCCCTGACTTGAAGCTTAAAAAAGTGAGCTTTTCTGGGAAGAATGTGGTGTTTTGGGCCCCCATGGATGTCACCGAGGGCATCTAAAAACTACGCGTGCCAAACAAAGGAACATGAGGCAGCAATGGGCTCCCTCCAGGCATACCTGCACCCAATTATCTTTTGCTATATATGCTCCAAGATGGAGGCTCTCATAGATTAGAGATAGGACCACACTACACATGGGGGCCTGGATGGGGCAGTGTGGCTTCCACATATTCTGCAAACGTTGTGCAACTAATATCTCTGTTTTTAACGCAAATAGTTAGACAATGTTGTTTGTTTTTTTACCGGCTTGCTTTTTATTTACCGGCTTTGTACTGTGAAAAATGTACATAACACGTTTTTTTGCGCGACTTTGAGTCAAAAAACCATCTCCTCCTTGCAACTAGCTATCCATTCGCTATAACAAAAAAACTCAAGCCTGAAAATGCCCGAGAAATACAAGCAACAAAATGCTTCTGAATTGCCTGGAAATGGTCATGCTCAAGTGTTATTGGGGGCTTAATTATGCAGAAGCAATATCACTTCTATACTGTTTCCTCATTGTCCAAAATCTTTAGGAGTGTTTGGGGAGGCAGCATTCTGATTGCTATGGCAAGTGGCACACAATATATAACTCTCCTGAATGCTGGCCCTGTTAATTACTGTACAAGCTGTCCCTATGGCCATATAAAGATACAATGTAAGGGCTCATATACACTGGTTGCCAAGTGCATTGTTAGAGACAACTAGTATGCTGCTATACTCTCATGTGATGTGAACTCACCATTTGCACACTGCTTAGCGCTAAAACACATCTCAGAAGTTTTGGTCTGCCATCATACACTGCTTCCTAAACCTAAATTGTGTGCCCATGATACCTATATATGTGAAATATAGCCATTCTACTCATAGACGTTAGTAAGAATGATAACATACATTAACATACATACTTTGAGCATGACACTTTAGCTGAAGGGTCAGGGTGTCAGAGGTCATCTGAAATCTAGCTTGCCATCTATCTGAGGTTGCACTCAACAGATGGGAGAGAGTGTGTGAGGTCAATGTGTTGACAGGCCAGCAACTACCCAACTTTAGATAGCCCTGTGACCCTCTGATTGCCCCAGTAATGGCTGTTCAACAAGCACTGAAATCCTATATTGTATTACTACTAATGTACCTATAATTTTTACAGACACTGTTCACTTTGCTGAGATGCTTTGTTTGGCTAATTTTATAATGCTGTCTTTGTAAATTTAAATAAGATTCTTGTTCTTTTTTTTACAGGAACTGTCATGGCTGTATATTGTAAAGGGATTCGCTCAGCAGTGAGGTGTCTGTGACTCCTTGGATGAGCTCACAGCACTTTAAATGTTCAATATAAATTTACAAAGACTATATACACTATGTACAGAGGCAAAAAAGAAAAAGATACAAAAATAAAAACATGCCACTTGGGGACTTACCAACATACAGGGTCCCTAGCTAACAGAACTGGATCAACACACTGATGTTCATCTGTCTAACTCTCTGCAGGTAAAGTCCTTGCCACATAGGCAGTGTCTTACCAAACCAAACATGAGCTGCATTTCACCACACAGGTAGTCCACTCTTCTTCAGTGTGATATGCACAGAAATTGGTTCCAGTGGAGCACAAACCCTGAGCGGACTGGGAGTTTATATACAATGTAGAACCCAAAATCACCAAACCAGCTTCAGCTGGAGTTGTTGTATAATTGGGCAGCTCAAAAAACCTTAACTTCCTCAGCAACCACAAAGATTTTCCCATTCTATAGTGTAAAGTAGACGCAACAAAGAGCATAATTCCATAGCTCCTAACCATTCCACATTTGAAGGGGTTGTCCCTCTTTGGGAACCAAATCGCATGTCTCCTTCCACTTGGTCTAAGGTTCCATTCACACCTGATCGTTTGCAATTCAGTGCGTTTTTTTCACACATTCGCTGCTAGCACCACAATCAGAACACGCGGCAACTGCCCAGAAAATTGCGAATGTGCGTTTTTATCGGATAACATAGACACCGGCACTCCAAG
Source organism: Nanorana parkeri (assembly GCF_000935625.1). Taxonomy (NCBI): domain Eukaryota; kingdom Metazoa; phylum Chordata; class Amphibia; order Anura; family Dicroglossidae; genus Nanorana; species Nanorana parkeri. Next base: position 620,514 of record NW_017307244.1, on the reverse strand, counting down.
TAATGAATCAATGACATCTGTCTCATTTTGCCTGATGAAGGGGATCCTGTGAGACCCCGAAGCGTTGATTTTTGATGCATTGTGCTATGTGTCATGCGTCAATAGACAGACGCCATTGATTAATTACTTGGAGTGCCAGTGTCTATGTTATCCTGTGATTATAGACGGTCGCCATCCGTCGATTGCCGCAGCACCTGTCTTTCATAAGGAACAGCGGTTTTGAGTGCGATGGGTTCATGGACTGTATCCTGTGCGTTTTTATCCACGCGTACAAAGGTGCAGGTGTGAATGAGCTCCATTAGAATGTATTGCTTTATGTGTTTTACGCTCAGGTGTGAACCAGGCCTAAATCAGAGGCAGGCAAACTCTCTCCTTCCAGCTGTGATTAAACTACAAATTCCATCATGCATCTCCTCTGGAAGTCATGTCTGTGGCTGTCAGAGTCTTGCAATGCCTCATGGGATTCGTAGTTGCACCACAGCTGGAGTGCCAAAGTTTGTCTACCCATGGTCTGAAGTATATTCCTCTATTATGTAATATTTACCTAACAAAGTGTGTTATTTCACTAAAGCTTTCATTCACCCTCTAAATGATTGCATTTGTTATTTATAAAAAAATAAAGCAGTGGTAAAAAGAAGCAAATTAAGTGTTTTTGGTGTATTAATTCCTCATGATGGGCATAACAGATGGGTGTTGCAGTGGTGTTTTCTTTACCAACATACTTTGTGCTAAAAGGTGTCCCTCTTTGTGACCTTAGAAAATTGGGAAGTATGTAATTTGGAAGGATGGGGTCTCATGGGAAAATATTAACATGCTCTCCGGCTTTCAAACCTTTATTTTAAAGCCCAACTACACTAAAACATTTTTCTTTTTTTGATATAGTGTAGGCAAACTACAAAAATGTAGAACCTATGAAATTTTATTATTGTCTGTGTCCCTTTTTGGAAGATTTTCCCTCAATTCCAGTAGGTAGTGAGAGGAAATCTCTCTAATGGGAGCATAGACAGTGATGACAACATTGTTTCTAGTAAAGTAGGGAAGCGTTGCAACCCTGTTGTATTTATGTTGCTGTCTATGTCACCACTGGGAAAATTTCCCCTCACTCTTTGTCTATTTAATAGGCATCAGACAGAACATGAAGTGAGAGGACAGATAGCAATAAAAACATTGGGCCAGATAAACTTAAGGTGGCCATACACTGTACAACCATCGCAAGACCTTAGTCTTGCGATGGTTGTAAAGTACTTAAAAAAACGTACGATCTGCCCATCTTGGACAGGCAGATCGTACTTGCGATCATCGCAAGCCCGCCCCCTTGAGGGGCGGGCTTGCGATGACTGTAATGAAGGGCGGGCTTGCGAGGACGGCAAACGGGCAGTGTGCGCGTGCGCACACCGGCCCGTTCGTCAGTTGTCGAACCAGCAGGCCACTCACTTGCCGAGAATCGTACGATTCCCGGCGGGTTTTCTAGCCTGCTGGTTCGACCGAAGACGTGCGACCGTACAGTAGAAACGGTCGCACGCCTTCCACACACTGCACGATTCTCGTACGATCGCGGGATTTCCCGCGATTCTCATACGAGAATCGTGCAGTGTATGGGCACCTTAAGATTGGCAGCTGTTAAGGAATGCTAATTGCTGCAGGTGACATCATCCTCTTGGACTACTACACCTCTATTGCACCAAATATTGACAAACCCATTTTTTGTACCATTATTTATTTGGCGCAGATTGTGAGACTTTTTTGTGACTTGGGATTTTTTTTTTCAAATTGGTGCACTAGTTGCATCTTTTTTTTCAAAACCCTCAAACTGAACTATTATTTAACACATCCAAAAAAAGCAGGTCTCCGTGTACCAAATATTGGTGAACCAACAATAGTTTATCTGACTAAATGTATCTGTACCTGTACCTGTAATAAATAATAATCTAGTACAGTGGGCAAGGGTTACATTTCCTGTTGTGTTCTTATTGCTGTGTTCCCACTCGGGAAATGTTCCCTCGCTCCCTACCTATTTGATCGATGAACAGGAAGTGAAGGGAAATCTCCCCAACACAAACTGCATTCAAAATGTGCCAGAGGTTGTTACCCATCCATTGCCTATCCAAAACTAAAACAAAAGTTCTAGTTGGAGCTGGACTTTAGTCCCCTTCACAGCTAGGTGTTTTGTCGCTCAACGGTAAGCATGACAAAACGCTCAAGACAAGGAATCTCATTCATTTCTATGGCCCCTGTTCACATCGGTGCATTTTGACGCAAGCAGAAAAATGCCTGCCGGTGGAAAAAAGTACATGAGCTACGTTTTGGCAGATTACAGCACTTTTTGGTCCCATAGATTTCAATGGGAACCTTTGTGCAACAAAATGCACAACAGAACACTCAGGTATGAACAGGGCCATAGAAATTAATGGGATTCCTTGTCTTGAGTGTTTTGTTGTGCTTAGCTTTGAGCGACAAAACTATGTGTGAACGGAGCATCAACTAATACCAGCAGTGTGCTAGCTAGTTTACTAGTAATATAAAAGATGCCTGTAATGTGCATACATTTATTGTGTGTGGATACTACTGCACCACAGATGGATCTCTAGGCAGCCAAGCATTGCTGCTGGACTAGTATCCTGTATTTGGTTTGTTATGGTTACAATTCAGCCCTTAAAAAAAACAAAGGAACTATTTTTATTGTCAGTTGTTCGATTGCTGCTCTTTTTCCATTTTTCTTTGCCTTGCTAAACTAGTCTAACTTGCGTTACTGATGAAAAAGAAAAGGATTCTGTCATTTTAAGCCTATGTGTAAACAGACATTCATTGTAAAGAACTTCCTTATATAGGACACCTCTAGGGCAAAATATGTTCCATTTAATATTGAGCTGCAGGGCCTATTTTAGGAAAAATTGTCTTGACTTTCCATTGATGTCTGTAAACATGTTTTTTTTGGATCCAGTGAACATTTCAGTGATGAATGCAGCATTACAGGCCCTTCATTTTCCAGCCCGCAAATGTAAAAGGGCTCCATACAGAAACAAAGGCTAAAATTATCCATTTATAAATAGAAAGTTCCCTTTTCATTTTAGCACAGTATTCTATATTTAGCATCAGAGTGTACAATTCAGTTCAAGCAGTATTACTAAATTTAGTACTTCAAAACAAAACAGCAACTATGTAATACATGAACTGTAACAATGTTTAAACTGCATTCTACAACATGATTTGAAAATGCTCAGAAAAATGGGCCCGGGCCCAGTCATTGTTGTGGGGCCCTAGCTTACGGCTCAGGTGGCTGGGATCGGCCCTGTACACCCATAAACTAGTGCTGATGCTGCATCTGCAATGGCCGCCTCTGCCACACCACCCCAACCGCTAGGGGGCAGCAGCCTCTCCTGTAATCTCTGCAGCCCTGGATGTCACCTTGCACTTTTGTTCCATGCACAGGGTCTCAGCCTCCCCTCTCCATGGCTGCAGCCTCAGCCACCCCTGCTCATGTGAGTCATCAGGGCTGTTGGTTTGGGCCTCTATCATGGGAGGGGTTAAAGAAGGTGGGTGTGGCATTGTGACTGGGTGATGTCATATGATGTCACTGCTGGTATCACAACAGCTGAGGTGCTCAGGGTGGGATGTCATCCCCAATGTGTCACCATCACCCCCTCTTACATCATAGTGTGTGTTTGTGGATGTTCCATAGGGACATTAATGTGGCATGTATGCCATTGCTGGGACATGGCGTAATGCTTTGTGGTAATAATAATACTGACTCCATTGGACATGCTCAGGTGTCATTATTATTATTGCTGTTACTTTATGCAGTGGAAGAGGTAGGTGACCGATTATCCACACATTTACCCTGAAAGGAGAATTATGGGATGAGTGAAATACACTCAACCCCATTGTTAGAGCCGACGTGTGACACCGTCACATGTTGGCTCTATTGATCAAGAACTGAGCAATCACATATTGTAAGAAGCTTAATTCACAAAAATAAAATGACAGGATAAAGATCCTTATTTTCAAAAAAGTAACAGTTGTTTTCAGTTCAATTATATTTCAAAAATTAAAGTCACGTGGCTACAATAAAGAGCTTTGTGTAAAATTTGGCGTATTGAGTTTAAAGTGGAACTGATCTTCAAAAATAAAGATTTGTGCATGAAATAGGAATCATTTAGAAGTGTTGCTTAATTATGCAATACCATCAAATATTTACTGTTTGTCCTGAAATCTTACATAAAAAATAGTAGTGGTCTTCTTGGTATGTGAGGGTACCCAGCCACTCCTGTGCCAAAAGGTCTCATAGCTGTATATCTGCAGTGTGAGATCTAAGACACTGCCGCCTGACAAGAGAAAGCAAAGTCCTGCTTCTACCAAGATGACTGCCCCATACAGAGACACAGTGCAGAACAAGGTATGACAAGTCTGTATTAATGGGAAAAAGATCAGTTGCAGGTGACTAGTTTGCTCTGTGCCTGGCTTTTTGGGGCACATCTTCGAGAATTGAGTTTCTCTGTAAGGTATTTTAACCTGTCTGATGATCATTCCCCCAGAAACAGAAAAACCTTGCCATTTACAGGTATCTTACAGATCATAGGTTGTCGCTATCTGGATTGGAAGACAGTTATAAAAAGTCTTTGGGCCCTTTTACTGTGCTTGACCATAGTGCAATCAAATGATGTGTGAGCCATTTGTTTAACCATTTATGTATACAAAAGGGGCACAGTAAAAGCCACTGGGCAAAATGAGCCAGCATGGAAGAACAAAGATCAGTGCTGCTTTTATTCCAAGAATTAGCAATCCTTTAGCTGAATTACTGGTTTTGAAGCCAATGAGTAATGGGAGACCTACCATGCATACAAAGGGCAAAGTGCACACACCCAATAATTAATGGTTTTGGTTAGAACTAACTGTGTTGATTCAGTGTCTGGAAAATTGATTGACGTTACTTCACCAAACGTGGAGAGATCCTTGTACTCCACATTAATCTTTGGAAAGTAACCTTTCTGCCTAAAGCTGGCCATACACTGGTAGATGTTCATATAAACATTAATTTGAAAAGTCTCGCCAGAACATTGATAATGCTATCAGAAACTTGTAGAATGTCGTTCGAAAATTAGAAGCCACATTCACTGTTACAATTTTGTTCAAGAGACAAAATACCATCCTTTGATTTCTTTCTTCACTACATTTGAAATTGATCATCATTTTGACCCTTAAACTATTAGAAAAATCATAGATCGTGAAAATGATTTTTTAAACTAAATTCTATTGGTGTATGGCCAGCTTAACAACAGATGCAAGAAGACTCCTGCTATTATCTTTATTAGTCTCAAAAGCTTCTGTGCGCTCTCAGATTTAGTTTTACTTTGTTATTGGGGTCCAGCTTTTTCAGGACTCCATGACTAAGCCAAGTTAACTGCTCTACTATTGTCCATTGAGATTTCCTCTGTTGCCCATAAGGAAGCTCATTGCACAATAATTACAGTTGGTTGAGTTTAGCCATGAACCAAGGAAAGTCAGTTTCACGTTGTTATTGGGGTCTAACTTTTCCAGGACTCCATGCTGTAAATGTGTCCTCTCTCTACAAACAGGATTTTAGCTTGGAGTGTCACTGTGTCCTCTCTGTAAAAACAGGAGTTTGACTTAAGAGTGTCAATGTGTCCTCACTAAGAGAACCTTAACATGTTATTAGAATATTATTTTGGGTGTGTCTATGTTTACATTCTTTACATAAGCCCAGTTAACTGCTATTCTAATGTCCATTGAGACTTCCTATGTAGATCATAAGGACGCTCATTGCACAGGAATTACAGTTGGTTGAGTTTAGCCATGAACCAAGGAAAGTCAGGCTCCAGCAGAAAAGTGAAACAAAAAAAGTGTACAACTGGTTAAAACAGCGAGTGGGTTATATTACCTGATTACTCATTATCGAATTAATGGAAGCTAGTTACAAAATACCGGAACTGCATTGCTAATGTCGTAAAAAGACTACACTGTGATGCTGACCCTCCATTGGCTTCATTGTTTTCTGGTCCTTCAGGATCGAGTATGTACATAAGAAACTCTGGCTTCCCTCTGACTTTACTTGTTGCATATTTGTTCCACTTTGACACAGAAAATATGGAATCTAGATACATCCAGCTCATGTTTTCAGAAGTAGATGTGCTATGCATCCCTGACTTTTCCTTATGACAGGCTTCTTTCAAGTGGTGCTTTGGCTGAATATTCCTACAACATTACACCCTCCCTCCCTAAGGATCCTGTAAATTAACCAATATCATAGAGTTCCTCATGGTGGCTAAGTGTTCCTGAATTCCACCATGGTTGCCATCTTCATTAAGTTTGCCTGCTCTCCCAGCGATTTGACTTTTGCAATCCTAAGACATACTGGCACTTAATCAAACTGGATGTAGCATGTATATGAGATATTTACTCTGTATTTGCTCGATAAACTCCTGCAGCATGTTGGAAATAAAGATCTAACATGGGCGATTTACCAAAGAGATTACTTACCAGGCTCAAATCTTTGTTTACTTAATGTTTACTGGGATCAACCAACATGCACTGATTACAATAGCATCTCTGTCTCTCTCTGTTTCAAAAATATAATTTTACAAAACTTTCAATCTAGAAAGAAATTCAACTCAAACCCATTATTTTTACTTTAACTGAATGGAGGAGGAAGACAAGGAACAATGTATAAAATTACCTGGAGATTCTCACATGATTCAGAAATGCAAACCATTGTTCCAGTACCATTGTTTAGAAAAGTACATTGGTGCTGTATTTAAAAACTGACCACACCATTTCCAAATTGCTCAGTGGTTGAATAACTGAAATGCAAATGACAATGGAAATTATTTTGTTGCTTTGTTGCAAATAGAAATTACTTTGTTGCTGGCCAAAACACTGCAGAATCTTCATCTCTATCAAGGAACAGCACCTGTAAGAGGTGAATTCAAATTTAGCATCTACGTTGTCAGTGAGTTGCTGAAAGGGACAGAATATCTAGTGTGTGACCAAAGGCTAATGCTACAGAATAGGTCCAGTATGTATGGAAAAGGAATCCAGATAGAGAGTGGTATCTAAATCAGTATAGGGAAGCACTTACAATTACAGATTTCTGTAGTGTAAGGTGCTGTCCAGTGGCGTAACCAGAGTTCTGGGCGCCCGGGGCAGAAATTTATTTTCGCCCCTCCCCCATTATATAAACAACCACTGGAACTGCACCCTGCACCTCCCCCCACACACACATGTTTTTATTTTAATTTTTCCAATTTTAATATTTTATTTTTTTAGAAACTTTTTCATTTTTTAAAATTAATTTTTATTTATTAATTAATTTTTTTATTAAATATTTTTATTTTTTACTTTACTTTTAGGGGCTTTGGGGAAATATTGGGGGTCTAAACAGACCCCTAATATTTCCCTTTAAAAATAGAAAAAGAGATTGAGGACACAGAGTCCTCAATCTCTTTTTCTGTGACCCTGTTATGAGTTATGATCCTTTATGAGTGTTCCTGTTCATTGATAACATGGTATGTTTACTATAACTACAATTATGAATGAACAGGAGGAGATGTAGATCACTCCCGTTCATTCATAATTGAGGATATAGTATACATACCAGGTCGCTCGTCCCGCAGCGCTCGGCCGGCTGTCATTTTCTCTCTGATTCCTTTCCTCCCTGCTGGGCACTGCTTTGTGTCCCAGTGGGGATGAAAGGAATCACGGCCGCGCCGACAAAACGTCACTTTCGGCATTTAGCCGAAAGTGCCATTTTCGGCCGGCGCCCCCCCCTTCACTTTTCGCCCGGGGCCGAGCCCCTGCTGCCCCCCCCGGTTGTTACGCCACTGGTGCTGTCAAATAGAATTATAAACCAAATCTTTCTATAGCAAACATGTCTTGAAACATGATAAGTAAGATCTATATTGAGATCTGTTTTTCATTCTCTTTCCCTAGGCTATATGTGTATTTATCCTATGATGGGGAAGAAATTAATTGCACATCAAGGACAATTTGACAGATGACTTTCTACAAGGACATTTAGGGCCAATTTTCATAAAATGGAATGCCCCATGGAAGGCATTGCTTCCATTATATGCTCTTTACTTCACAAATAAATATGTTGATTCAAATTTGCATATTTCCTATACCTCAGGGCTTATGGAATAACACATAAATAGAGAAGCAGGAAGAATGTTGCCTTTCTGCACAATCCAGGTCAACCAGGAAAAGCTATTCTAATTGCACTTGAACTGTGGCAGTGTGCATAGATAAAGAGAATTCTGCATATCCTGCAGGGCACACTGCTCTCTAGGGAGGGCTAGAGTTCTGAGCATCCTATTTTCAAATTCCTAGAGTTAACCCCAAACACACACACAGCCAACCCTGTCTACCTTTTATGTTCATGCTGTTTTACCAGACACATGTAATGGTTGACTTGTTTGTGTAGCTGTAAATGTTCAAAATCCACCCCAGATCCCAATGAAACTCAGTGCCTGTATTTGTCTGCTTTTTCCTACCAGACACAATGGTCACTTATGTTGTTTTTAGAAAACTGTGCTGGCAGATCACATTTATGGTACCACCCAGTGTAGGTAAAGGCACTGTATATAAACTATATACAACTATATACTATACATATATATATATGGCTTCTGAGCTACCATAGGCTTGCTCCAGTCTTGCCCATGCAGCAACAAGACCTGCATCTGGGTGGTCAACATGTACTGTTCTCAGTCTTTTAACACGATCTGCAGATTCTGGCCCCAGCCACTTTATCAGCAAATCAAGTTCCTCCTTGGTAGTAAGGTTGAGATCAGCAATAGCAGCCTTGAAGGTTGATCTCCAGGCCCTGTAGCTCTCTGGACAGTCATCAAACCTTAAGAGGCTAGTGTTAATGAGCTCGCGGCGTACATAGTATTTGAGGTTGAATAAAGACATTAGTCCATCAAGTCCAACCTATTAGGCATCAAGTCCAACCTATTAGACCATATATCATATACCGTACCATATATCTGGCGAAGTCACGTCTGATCTCTCACTCTTTGGTGCCAAAGTAACTTGTGGAACCCTTTGGGTGTGAAAGTTCTCTGGTGAAAAAATAAAGGGCACTAGATGGCAGCATAGGATAACACATGGATTTAGCTATGAGAAAATAGTTAGGCAAATCACACTATATAAATTCTAACCTATATAACAATGCTAATATTAACTGAGGCTATGCATCTCATATTCTATGTCCCTATTGGGGCGGCACACCCTCCCTGCAGTCAGGAAGCTGGCTCAGCATTGCGTCACCTGCACTTGACTGACTCCCCTGCTTCCTAAACCCTGCTTCCTATATACAAACCTGTCGCTGACCAGGCTTGTTACCCGACTACTCTCCTTGAATCCTGTTCCTGTACGGAGCTGCCCTCCTGTTAACGACCCGGCTTGTACCTGACCACTCTTCCTTAATTCTGTTCCTGTACCGCGCTGCCCTCCTGTTAACGACCCGGCTTGTACCTGACCACTCTTCCTGTATCCTGAGTCCTGCTGTCTATCTGCAGGCCTGTTACCCCTCCTTGTTGCTATTCCCCCTGGCTGTAGGTGTGTGTTTGTCCCAACCACGGTTTTTTGTTACTTCACTGCTAAACCTGTGGGGGGTTGAGGGGGTTTGTAGTTTTGTTTGATGTGTAACAAATAAACTGTGTGTATATAACCCTATCCTGTGTGGGCATATTAATTTGGTCATCCTGCGTGGGTACCTACATGTGGTGTGAGGACGCCTGTGCATGGTACCCTGACAGTTCTCTATTTCGGCCATTCAGTGTGTAGTCGAACCCTCCTGCCTCCACTCTTAATTACAAGAGACATGGGCCTCCACCTCAGTTAGTCCTTGTTGCCGCAAATAGTGATCTGTGCACCTTTGGGCTTTTGAACCTCCCCTACTTCCAACGGTGAATATGTGAGCATTCAAGGTTTTCCCTTGTATTACAGCTAAGTTGTCCCTTTGTGCAACATGTCAAATCCCAAACACAAGAGGGGTAGTCCCACCGTGTCAGGTGACTCCAGACTTCCTCAGCCTGCGGCACCTGAACCTGGTGGGAAGTGGGGCCGCTAATCCTGGAAGTATACCTGAACCACAAGTGAAGGATTCTGGATGTGGACCTCTTGGTTCCAGGTTCAATAAAACTAAGCAGGTTTGTCTCCAGGAACAGATACTCTGGGGCTAGCAGTGGATGCTCTAGAGCCTTGGTTCTCAACTGGTGGGTCGTGACCCAAAAGTGGGTCACAACCCCGTGTTCAATGGGTCACCACATGCCTTCCACTTTACTAGCTAAAAGACTCCTCAGCCTCCCCCATGTGCAGCACTGTCAGTTCTCACGCAAAGCAGCCATTCATAATATGTTGCCCGGTGCGGAGTGTCAGCTTAAGGTTGGGTGAGATGGGGCTATGGCCGCAACGGAGCTCCATCCAAACGTGCATTGCTTACGTGTCCTGTACCGGAGTGACGTCACCGGAGTGAGGTACCCAAACCGAAGTGACGTCACATTTTGGCTGCCGGCACCTCTACAGGCACGCAAGGGAGCTGGACCAGCAATGCACATATGGATGGAGCTCCATCACAGCAGCCCACACTGGACCACAGGCTGAGGATCCACTCCAGTTCATGTAAGATAGGGAGACTGGGTGGATCTTCAAAAAATAAAAAAAATATTTTTTTGGGGAGTGTATATGTGTGTGTGAGAATGTCTGTGAGTGTATGAGATTGTATATGTGGTTGTGTGTGTCTGTCAGTGTTTTTAAGGGCCCGTTCACACTTGCACATTGCGTTAATCTCACAGTCCCATGTGATTAACCCACTGTATCACACAATATTGCACCAACTGTGAATTCTGGTGAGGGAGTATTTGAATGGCACCCCAAATGCACCTCCCACCCACTGTTCGATCACCCACACCGGAACACATGGTACCACAATGCCGTGCGTTTCAGCGGGGTGCGACTTGGGTCATGACTTACTGACAAAAGATAAATGTGTGTCCTGAGGTTGCACAGGTTGAGAACCACTGCTCTCGAGGCTCGTTTGTTTAGCACAACCAAATTTACAGCTTTCTTCCCTTGCTCCAGAGGATTGAGATGGAGGGCAGTCGACTGATACTCATACTGGCTCTGAACTGTCCCAGGCGAATGAGGTACTCTGACCTGATTAGACTCTTGGCAAATGCTCTTCCAGATGACCAGAACTTCTATCCGATGGACCAGTTTAACATCTTGCTTCACAGTTGTCAGCTTTGACAGCATGACTGTTAAAACCCAGATCTTAAAGTACAGGGGTCCCTTTGACTCGGTGATACCCATTATGTTAAAGGCCTCTTCTTGAGAGATCTACCATTGAACATGAAAGGCTTCATTCAATTGTGAGGAAAGAAATTTCCATCTTAGAAAATACTCTGTGCTTTTTTACAGGCAGGCTTGGATCAACAGTTGGCCCTGAGTATTACCATGGGCAAAATCTTAGCATTGCCAATCGTATTGCAAAGACTGCTACCCTCCCATTCTTCAATTAAGACTTTTCTGCAGTATGTCTCTCGCGTAGTGTCGTCCCCTCAACCCTCCAAACCCTTCACAAGGTTGCAATCCATGTCACCATCACCTGGTGGCTTTCTTCTATAGAGAACATTTTCTGGTTATACACAAGGACAAGGTAGTATTAAAGCCTAGGGCCTCCTTCCCTCTCAAGGTGGTTTTAAACTTTTACCTCAAACAGTGCTTTGTGCTGCCATCCCTCTGTCTGGTTTCCATACAGCAGAAAGAGAATACCATTCATTGTATGGATATAGTGTGTGCTGTGCATGTCTACCTCACAGCCACTGCTTCCATTAGAAAGACTGACTCATTCTTAGCCATTCCTGATGGTCCCCACAAAGGAAACCATTTTTAGGTGGCTCGGACAAATTATCATTCAGGCTTATGGTGTTAAGGATTGGGTTCCATCCTTTCCTTTCAAAACACACTTTGCTAGATGTATCAGTGCTACTTGGGCTTTTTGGCATCATGCAAGTGTTTCCCAGTTTTGTAGGGCTGCCACATGTTCTTCTGCTCAGACGTTCTCTAACTTTTATCAGGTGGATGTTCAAGCTTCATCATCATGCTATATTTGAGCATAAAGTTCTTCCAGCAGCTCATTGAACTGCATGTTTTTATTTTTGTTAATATAGTTGGGCTTGTTAGTGTCTTGTTTTCTGTATCGCCCACCCCTCAGTTGAACTGCTTTTGGATGTCCAAATTGTTTTTGAAGTCTGTGTCCCTCAATGAATGTGAAAGAAAATCTGATTTTATTTACAGGTTTGCTGCAAAAAGGCAAAGGAGAGGTGAGTAAGCAAGCACAGGGTTAAATTTACTTAAAGATGCGTTACTAGTAAAGTTTACAGGGAGGATTTGTATGGGGGGGCGGGGGGGGGGTAGG
>NW_017307244.1:565493-607613 GCF_000935625.1 Nanorana parkeri | reverse complement strand
TCAGGGTATCATTCTCTGAGCCAATGGTTGTGCCCTAAATCTACCAGGTCTGGTGCAGGTCTTGAGGTGCTGAAATCGAATTAATCAGTCTGGCAGAGGTGCCTGGATCACAAGGATGTATGAACATAATTTCAGATTTTTTGACACGTCAAACAATTCACATATAATCATATACCCATTAATTTGAAGTGCAGCTTCAATAAACATGTAGGTTGGCATGAAAAAAGTTAAACTGCAGTAAACAGGAGCACTTCCCTAGCAAATGTCAGACTCTAGAACACAATAAGTTACCTTTTCAGTTATGGCCTTGTACATTTTGCATTTACTTCTCACTAGTAGTCATTGAAAAGGTCATTACTACATTAGCTGGATTCTCAATATGTTGTAACCAATGTAAGCCTTGACGTTACCTCTGTGATTTGAACAAGTATTTCAGCTTCATAGCAGATACCTTTATGTAATCATCAGCTATGACTTTGGCAGGATTGCAAACAGATACAAAAATAAATGATTCATGCTACTGCATCTCAGTCAAAGAGTACAGCATGTAATATATTTCTTTTGTATGGTATGAAGTGGTATGTTGTCAATTTTAAATACCATGCCAAACAGGAACAAGGTGAAGTAGCTACACTGGTAATACTGAACCATATGCTAAATATGCTAGCCTTATTTAATTTAACACAGACACATGCATCTACGGCTGCAGAATAAAAGGAAAATGGGATTTAGGCATTTGGTCATATCATCTGTAATGAAAAACAAAGGATCAAACTTCAGAATGGCTGACCATGATGTTCATCAGAGACCACATGAGAAAATGTCTAGGCATTTTTCTTCATGACTATTCCTTGCAGTTTCTGCAAAACAAAAGTATTGAGCTGGGGACACAGAAGACATTTTGTGCATTTTCTGCTGAATTGGATGAAACTCGAGTCATGGGTGGCTCTGCCGGTCCCACCCAACTCAACAAAATTGTATTATTGCAATGTAAAATTGTTGGCCAAATAGTGACTATAGCCAGGCCCGGATTCCCCACAAGGCCAGGCCTCGAGGCGGCAGGGTGCAGAGGGGCGGCAGCGGTGTGGAATCCCCCGACATTCCGGGCACCGGGCGGTAAGTTGCCTTCTACATTTAGTCCTGCTTTGGTAAGGCAGGACTAAATGTAGTGTGGGGAAGCCGCTTGTTCGTTTACAGGTGATTGCATGGGTTGGGAGGGTTCGGTTGGTGGGGGTGGGGGGCGCATTGCTGAACTTGGCCTTGGGGCGGCAGGGAGAGTAAATCCGGCCCTGACTATAGCCAATTAGATGCGGTCGCTGGTTGTCAGAATACAATTGCTGGTAGGAAGATTCCTCCATCCGCATTTCCCCATTGCTCTGTTTAACTGCCAGGGGCAATAGAAGCCCTACTGTGTAAAAGCAAACTGTCATGAGAGAATAATGGAGGCTCAGCGCTTTAGAATGCTAGTTCCCTGGCTGTCCTTCTGGTGCTGTCCGAGATGCTGACCTGAATCAAGACATAAGTAATTCTAATACTTTTCGACACTTATTACAGCAAATTTAAACCTCAGTACCTAAATCTGCCATAACCAGGGAATTTTTTCAGAGAGAGGCTACTTGAAGCTACCAGTAGCTCACAACTTACACAAGGCTATGGACTGTTTTGGTAATCGGCCTGGCGCAGTCACATGAAGTGAATGACATGCTCCGCGATACGCAGATGTACTTTTTTTTTTGATACCTGCAGCTGGACAGGACAGGGAAGGAGTGTGGTATTGTTCATTTGCCCTGGATGGTCAAAGCAGATTTACTGTATCTACGCAGATGTAGATGGATTATTACTTAAATATTATGCACAACAGCAGAATCTGTGTAAAATGATATGAGCAGGTTTGTAAATCCCTCACGCTGTCTGTTTTGGATACAGAGATATTGGAATTATTTGCCAAACTCTATAATACAGCTACCTCTTGCCAATCTTCACCAAACTCTATAATAAATCTATATCTTGCAACAAGGCAAGATGTACCTGTTTGGTTGCAGGCACCAGGGTGGGTGAGGACATAGCTCTGTACCTTGATTTATAATGTATCGTTTTTGGCTCACACTTATATCTTCCATTGGGAGGCCTTCAAAGACCACTCTTGGAAGCCCTCATATAACAGAGCATAAGTATGCCTTTGGTTTCAAGTATGTGTAAAGGGGATGGTGGAAGACCTGTCCTTGTAAGCCCCAGATTCCTATACCAGCGCTACCACCACATCTGAAAGTGTAATGTGCAACCTTGTATTCGGAAGATAATATTTCATTCTTCAAATCTTCATTGTTGGAGTAGTCCAGTTGAATACCAAGTAATAATAAGCTTTTAATTACAAGATCATGAAATATTTTAGCAGCAAATCAAGTGGTTCTGATGCCTGTGACCCTGATCCAAGGTGGTGCATGCAGGATGACCACTAGTGATCAATCAATGCTCTCTTTAGCGGACCTATAGATACAATTCCATGCTGTTTGTATCATATAACACCTCCGACGTGTGAATGAAGCCTGCCCTGCACATGTAACACACATGGCTCTGTACCTTGATTTATAATGTATCGTTTTTGGCTCACACTTATATCTTCCATTGGGAGGCCTTCAAAGACCACTCTTGGAAGCCCTCATATAACAGAGCATAAGTATGCCTTTGGTTTCAAGTATGTGTAAAGGGGATGCCCCAGAACATCTACCTTCCTATACCAGTGCTACCACCACATCTGAAAGTGTAATGTGCAACCTTGTATTCGGAAGATAATATTTCATTCTTCAAATCTTCATTGTTGGAGTAGTCCAGTTGAATACCAAGTAATAATAAGCTTTTAATTACAAGATCATGAAATATTTTAGCAGCAAATCAAGTGGTTCTGATGCCTGTGACCCTGATCCAAGGTGGGGCATGCAGGATGACCACTAGTCATCAATCGATGCTCTCTTTAGCGGACCTATAGATACAATTCCGTGCTGTTTGTATCATATAACACCTCTGACGTGTGAATGAAGCCTGACCTGCACATGTAACACACATTGCATTTTTTGGGGGGTTTAATTGATATCAAACTACATCTTAAAACTAGGTCAAACCAAAAGAAAGCTATTGAATTCTGAAGCCCTATAATGCAGGTTTTCCCTGTAGACACAAGAAAACAATAATAAGTGCAGCAGATATCATTATACAATATTACTGATTGTTAACATTCAAAACAAGTTGTTCTCCATGCTCATGGAGTGTCACGTCCCTTGACAAAGCACAGATTACTTCCTGTAATTTCAGACATATAATTATGTAGAGCAACAGCGTGCCAGTCTCTGTGCTCATTGCGCTGTATACTGAACTACTGTAATTCTGCTCTGTCATATCCCAGAGGACAGTGCTGAGCTTTCCTTCCACGATTCCAGTATTTTAGATGACTCACGGTCTGAATGCTCTATGCTGAGGTTTCTTAACTGTAACTTAGTACATTAGTATATCTATTGTGTTACCAGTCAAACCCCACATTGTGTATTTATCATGGCAGGAAAACAGTCCATGCACAACACAAGTACAATAAGTGGACCCTTAAGGACTGTGTAGGAATTGACTACCATGTTTTTATTAGTCAAAACATGAGTCATCCCCAATGAAACTAATAAACATTCACAGCAAGTGACATGAGTAAGAATTGTTTTGCAGCACAGTTTACAGCACCTTGTTGGTTATATTGACCTATAGTGTACATATTAGCCTATTGCTTTCTTTCTAAATATAAAAGGGACATTTTACCCAGTAGTGGTATTTCTGATCATGTCAGGAGACTGATTCACCTGACTTCTTATAGCACTCAGGGAAACTGGAGGTGAAAAGCTTGCACTAGTTCCCAGTTATGCATGTTTAATAGAGGGGTCTCACTTGCTCTTTTAGATTTATAGTTTCAATTGTGTAAAATATATTAGCGAGAGACTGTGACTCCCCCATCTTCAGCAAAAGAAGTGAGATGTAAGGTATAAAAAAATTGCATAGCTATTCATCCAGCTAGAACATTGCATGAACATTTGTTCTGTGCAAAATAACCAGCTGCTGTGGGAAAGGAGCAAAATTGAATTGAAGGTGTAATTTCTCTTCTGATCAAATGTTCTTCATAAAGAAGTAATGGGTTAATTCATAAAGAACAGAGTGAATTAGGAACATATCACAGTATGGTCACTAGTTGGAGGTGAGGATCATAGGAAATAGATACATGGTAGTATTAAGATACAAGAGAATGAGCATAGAAATGTAACCATTGTTATCCCCATAGTAGCAATGGTTACATTTATATGCTCTATCTCTTCAGGCGTTCTCTGGAATTATAGCATTGTATCTCAATATGTAACGTGAAAGCTGAAATCCAGGATACTAGTGAAATGCACCATAAATTCCATTAATACAGTACATACATGAAAAATGTTCAAATTGTTTATATTGGGAGTTCAAAGTTAATGGGAAAACTATCTTTTTATTTCTGTGATGTCACAGCTTCAATTGATAAAGTGCAGTTACGGCTGGGAACACGGTGGAGGTATTTTGCACATGGCTACATCAGTTTTGCGAATGAACTACAATTTCCACGTGTAATGGGCAGGATTGTGGATGGGTATGTGGCCAAAGTAAACCACGCTGGGCGGGACAGACCAGACTATTGGCCTGTCCATTAATTGTTGCTGTTAGACGCAAATGACAAAGTTATTGGGCATGTCAGACTAGGATTCTGAGTCTCCCCGGTCCTCCCCTACAGAGAGTGGCGACATAATTACATTTTTGCCAGCTTACAACTACATTGGGGATGTTACATAACTGGAGGCTGTAGAAAGAGCAGGCTTACCAGCCACAAGTCTTATAAAATGAATGTAGAGGAGCATGACCCCATCGATTAAAGTGAGGATTCATCTATGGCTGGATAACTGCATTGTTTAACACTAAGATATTGAGCAAAACTATCTCTATATGGAATACAATTTCTGCCCGGAGTTCAGCTCTAAAGAATAGACAAAGATCCTAATGAACCCTGTACTGATAAAAATGCAGGGGCTACCTTTGTTGACCCTATCCTGAAAATGCTAGTAGCCTGGCTGTCTCTGGCTTGAGTATTCTGAAGCACTATCTCGCAACAAGCATGCAGACAGGAAGTTAGTACACCTAATCAGAAAATGTGTTGCAGGTTAGTGACCAAAAAAATCATTGATCCTGCTAGCATTGTCAGGAGGAGAGTAGCCTCCTTAGTTCCATAGTACAAATTTCATATGCTGTACTGATGTACAGTACATCGCTTTACATACTATGTAAATACATAGTATGTAAAGCGATGCATAAATTGATCGCACTATATACTGTAAATACCTGTAATAAAAACATAAAAATAATATCTGGCAGTAATACTTATGTCCAGAATTGCACTGTTTTCTCCACAAGAGGGCACTCTGTGCACTCTAGTTTGTTCCTTGATGTAAGCAAGATGATTACTACAATATTGATACTCTTCTTTTATCTGCAACACTGCCGGGTGCTTCTTTCTATAGCTGGTGTCAACTGCTCAGCATACCAGTCTTTTAATTAGATCATAATTTCTCCTACATCGAGCAGAGACATACACTACTTTGCTTAGGGCAATGTATAAATAAGATTATCTTTATAATCATTTTGGTTCTATCAATGAACTGCCACACAATATTTTCTTGAACCAGGAACTTTAAACAGTGTGTGGTATTCTTTCAAATAAAGTGTGACACAGATAATACTACATGTAAAATGTTGTCTTCAGCTTCTGGTGTACAAGCAACAGCTGCCCCAGTGATGGGGAGGGTCATAAATGTATATCGCCTTTCTAGCCTTAAGATCTCTTTCCATGTCTCCTATGCATTATGTGCATTATCATGTTGACAATAATTTCCAATGGCTCCCCAACCCAATAAACCAACGCACCTTTGGTACATGTACATTGTGGTGAGTCGCCTCTGGAAAAATGCTGCATGTCCATTCTTTTGTCTCTACTGGTGATTGCCAGCCAATTAATTTGAATAAGATGCATTATCGTGTGTGCGTTAAGGCAACACACCAGAATGGCAAAGTGTGAATGGACCCTTAGGCTACCAATAGACATCAGATGATTATCAACCAATGGGATTGTCATAGCAGTCATATACTGTATCTATGGACACACTGCTGCCTGGCAAACCTGATTCTGGGGTGGTCAACCTCATCTTCCAAAAAGACTTATCCCAAATGACTGCTATTATTTCCCTGGGATCGGATTGGTGCCAGCAATGATTGTTTAATGTGTTAATGTGAAAGTGATCAATACAGATATGGCCCACTCATATATCATATACAGTATATTAATGAGGGCAGGGCTAACCAAATGTTGCCATAGACCAGGGGTAGCCAAACTCCAGCTGTGGTGACACTACAAATCCCATGATGCATCTCTCTCCGGGAGTCATGTCTGTGGCTGTGAGAATCTTGCAATGCCTCATGGGATTTGTAGTTCCACCACAGCTGGAGGGCCGGAGTTTGGCTACCCCTGCCATAGACAGTATAGGGCGGTTGTGTATGTAGACATAATCAGGCCACTGTCAGGCATCTCTGCTGACCAGTACATTCCTAAAGATACATGGTCCCAACAAGCATTTCTTGTATTTTTAGGCCTAGGGAGCAGGGCAGGAGAGGCTTACTGTAGACCAGTCTTTCTCAACCAGGGTTTTATGGAACCCTAAGGTTCATCCAGAGATTGCTAGGGGTTCTTTGAGCAATAAGCAATTTCTGATATGTAAGCAATGATAACTGTGATTTTTGCAGCTATAGTGGGACATTCTCCCCACTGACCACCAAGGTAAAGAGCATTCTTCCCACTGACCACCAGTGTAATGCGGCCCTTCTCTCACTGACTCTTCTAATCCTCAATATAAAGGGTCCTTCTCCCACTAATCACCAATCTAAGATGATATTTCTCCACTGACCACCAATGTAAGATGATATTTGTAAGGGGGCACTATGCTTACCATTAATGTAAAGAAGCACTTCACTGACCACCAATGTAAGGGGACACTATGCTTACCATTAATGTAAAGGAGCACTTCACTGACCACCAATGTAAGGGGGCCCTATGCTTATTATTAATGTAAAGGAGCACTTCACTGACCACCAATGTAAGGGGGCCCTATGCTTACCATTAATGTAAAGGAGCACTTCACTGACCACCAATGAAAGGGGGCACTATGCTTACCATTAATGTAAAGGAGCACTTCACTGACCACCGATGTAAGGGGACACTATGCTTACCATTAATGTAAAGGAGCACTTCATTGACCACCAATGTAAGGGGGGCACTACGCTTACCACTAATGTAAAGGAGCACTTCACTGACCACTAAATCTACCAAAAAACTACCGTATGTAGTCTGATTGGATACAAATTGACTGGGTAGTTTAGGAAGGTCCTCGTATTACATAGTTTTGGTAAATGTAAAATACCTTGTACAGATATTGATCAGTCAGATTGTGACATGTATGGTGACTCTAAGGGGCTGATGTATAAACGTTCTGCCCAGTTTATAGCTGGGCGAATGCTATTCACGTGAACGGCATTCGCCCTGCTATGCTCTCGGCTGAATGTTTATAGCTTATTACCTTAGCGTGCGAATAAACAATCCTATATGAACCCACAGATGTCAAATATCACTTATGAGGTAAGGTGTGGAATGCAGGTAAACAAAGACTTAATGCAGCATTATTAGAAACTTATCATGTGGGAAATATAGAGGCTGCCACTGGAGATCCCTACTTCTAATGATGCTAATTTCCTGGCTGTCATGCTAATGGTTTGGTATCAGTACAAAGTGCTTCTGTAACAAGTGCAGAGATAAAGAAAGCATCTCTCCAACTTTCAATGGTTTGTTCCCAGTGAGTGACAGAGAAGTCTAGAAGTCAGAGAGCCAGGCAAGCAGGCAACTAGCATTTTTAGAAGAAGACTCAGAAATGGCATCCCTGTTTTTTTTCTCATGACAAGTGTACTTACACATCTAATACACAACAATGCATTCATACAATTCGATTCGCAAACTCTGCTCAAGGTTTCCTAAAGCTTACCAGTGTCCACTAGGTGTCACGTCTGTTCCAGTTCTGTTTTTACAGCTCGGTATTAGGTGCAGCAGAGAAAACAGCAGCTGGACTTGTGCACTTCTGAACTTTGAGGGAAATTTGAACAAATGGCAGGAGAATTTCCAAGAATGTGAACGTTAATGACTTGTGCAAAAGTCCTTCTCTAGAATGAATCACTAAGTCTGAACTGGCAACTAGGGTCATGGCTGCTGGTTGCTCATTTTTAAAGCTATCCAAGGCCATTTTTTTCCATAAATTATAACCCAAGGACTAGCAGTAGTAGTGTGTTGTACTGTGTTAGCCATTGCTTAGTGCACAGTGTAGGTGATACCTATCATCATTTGTTTTACTTTGAAATGCAAATCACCATATTATGTGCATGAACTACATAGCATAATCCAAGTAGCCAGATGGACACAGTTCCTGATGACAACTGGAATGTGAAACCCAGAGAAGGAATGAATCCTGTAGGGGTTGGCATGGCTTGACTGGAGGCATCATAGCAGCTAAATGCTTAGTATGCTAACTCTTGGTTCTTATCTCACATGGTGGGACACTATCTGCTTAGAGTTTGTATGTTCCCCCAGTGTTTGTGTAGGTAGCTTTTAGGCGCTCTGATTTCCTCCCACAGTTCAAAATCATGTAGTTAACATAACTGGCATCTTCCCAACCCAACTTGCCTCTAGTGTATATAATCGTGATAGGTTTATTACATTATGAGCTCCTTTGGGGACTGTAACTGATGGTTCTATGTACTCCGTAAGGAGCTCTGTAATAAGCTGGTGTATACCAATGCGGGAAATGAATACTGATGATCTGCAGTCATCCCCACTGATGCAGAGAAGAGATATTCCGCCTTGTTAGAGGAACTTTCAGTTTTATAAGTCTAATCGTTTCCTGTGTTTGTAAAGGAAATATATTATCTGGTTGTAAGCGGGGCTTCCCATTAGCAGCAGCAGAGATGCCAAGTGGGAAAGTTGCCATTTGCCAGAAGGATTAGTGAATATTCTTGGAAGTGTTTCTGCTTTTTACAGTGTAGACTAACAAGATCATAGTCCTTTCAATTGACTCTGGTGCTTAGAAATAAAGATGCATACTTTTTTTGGTATTCTCACCTGTCTGGCTTGCTGCAGAATCTTCAGCATCTGACATTTCCAGGTGTACTGCATCCCCCCTCCACCCCTCCCCCTCGCAAACTGTTCCATCTGCTGCCTTCTGCATCACTAGAGTACACAGCAGTACATAGGGGCTGGCAGAAGGAATCACAGCACACAATGGGGGACCAGGCATCCAACACACACAGAAGTGTGTCTGATGTGAAGATTATGCCAGAGGCCATAGCTCTTAAACACAGCCAAGTGAGGACTTCGCGTCTGCCAGAGCATTACATTGTAAGCTCTTATGGGCAGGGTCCTCCTTACCATCTTATCCTGTAACAGTAACCTATTGTAACTGTATTGTGTTACTGTTATTGTAAAGAGCTGTGCAAACTGTTGGTGCTATATAAATCCTGTATTATAATAATAATTAAAACGCAACTCTGGGGTCTGGATCGCCCTACGGTTCCTTCAAGTGCCGCTGGTCTTAGAGCAGGAGGGTGCATTTTGTACAGAATGCACCCTCCTTGCTATTGCCGGTGTTGTATCTTGACACAGCACCGGGAATTAGGCAGAGTAGGTACCTGCACGGAGGGCACCTGTAGGCACGTGCCTACTCTGCCTAATGATAAATCCAGCCCTACCACCGGAGTGTAGGGGTGAGAGGCTGTGGGCACCGGGCATGCGGGAGTGGGGATCAGGTAAGTAAATGTCCTTTACAGGACTACCCTAGACAAAAAAAATTGAGCAATTAACCCTTGCAGTGCAGAGGTAGCCCCACTGCAACAATAGTTTTTTTATTCTTAGATTTAGGCTTTAAAGTATCACCTATTTTTTTTGCAAGCAATTTTTCTGTAGAATTGTTTCTTTCCAAACAGAGTTGCTTTTCACTCAGTGCAGCAAGCCTATTGCAAAAGCTGATGCTTGACCTAGTGTATGCTGAGCAGGCCAGATGCGGCGTTTACAGGTTATTTCAGGCTGCTGGCCAGGCATCCAGTACAAGTTATACGAGGTTAGCTGTGGTCATACAACACAAAGTCCAGCAGGGGGCGCCGCAGACATTGTATTGAAGCGCACCATTCCCAGCACAGGCTGTGTGCGGGGTGAAGAAACTCTTACAGGAAAGATCCATAAAGGACACTGTCATAGGAACGCACGCTGAAGCTTTGGCAGCACTCATCACCTACGTATTCCCTCAAGAATAAACAAGCACAGTGCAATCACACTGAAATCAAAGTGTGCAAGCATCACACTAATTCACCATGCTGCACACCCCTTAGGGAGCGAAGTGGTTAATAAGGATGCCTATTGATAATCAGATGTAATATTTGCAAACAACATCGAGATGATATATTACAAAACACATGAACGAGCTAGCGTCTGTAACATGTATCTGCTAAAGTGCTTTGCCCTGATTAGCTCTGTCTAGGTCTTGCAAGCTTACAGTTTACATTCCTGTGTGTCTCGCCTCGTCTAGTCTGGTTCCATGTGTCTGGCAGTTTACAATCACAATGTTGCAATGTACTCTCCAGTCTCCAGATCACCGATCGGAGATGGCTGATGACTAACTGGGCCACGGTATGTGTCACCGACAGAGCCGGGTCCCGTCACTGGTGCTGGAGAGCTCCTCACCCATGTGCCTGGTCCAAGCTGCAGAGCAGAGATCCCCCCCTCCACCCCAGTGTGATGGATGGGAGATCTGGAGGACATTGATCCATGTGTGCTCAGCTTCCCCCACCACAGTGGCAGGTGGACAGTATCCCTAGAAAGAGAAAAAAGGGGCCAATTGTCTAATCTCCAAACTGCCACACGCCAGACCTCTCCCCCATTGTGAGGCTCCTATACAAATGCAAAGTAGCAGCGTGTGCCATTCACAATCTGCTGCACACTGACCCTATTATCTGTGCAAAAAAAAAAAAGAAACCCCCCATCTCTGCCAGATCTCTGAATACCGTAATCATTGATATGGAACATATTATTCCCTGATGCATCAGTCCAGCCACCGCTTTCTTATAGAAAGCCCAAACTTCTGTTTGGGATAGAGTAGGAAAGGGTTAAAACCCCTATTTTTTTGTACTGTCTCTGTCCCCTTTCCATGCAAAGAAATCATTTCAAGTGAATGGAATTGTCATCCTAAACTCACCGCACAGCTTACAATCTGATTGTACAATCTCCTTTAGATCTGCCAGCATTATGTCGTGCAGTTGTCCGCCTGATTGGACAGATTAGGTAGGTCCTTATATTGCAGAGTTTTGATCCATCTAAGGGCTCAGTAAATGGCGGTACATGGATCTTCTCTGCTGGGAGTGACAGGTGCAGCAGAAAGCCTATTCAAATCAATGGCAGGTAGTGGCTGCACGCATAGAACGCAAATCTGAGCGGCTGCATGTGTACAGAGCCGTATGCGTCCTGCAGGCTCTTTGCGTTTGGGGAGGTGCATACAGCCCTGTATGCTTGTAGATTTGCGTGCAGCCGCCGTGCACAGGCTGTATGCTGCACCTGTCACGTATTATACGACGCTTACTAGCGTGTGCACGAGCCTGTGAGTTAATTGCACACTCAGATTGTAATGTGCATGGTGGCCCTTACAGAGATTCCATAGGAACATTTGTCCCCTTTAGAGGACTGTCCCTCACCTCTTCTTCTTTTTGAGGTGCCCCTCACTTTTTGGTCACCAGTATAAATAGGGGGGCTATTGACATCCAAAAATAAAATGAAATGCCATTCTATTCACTTTTATTGATGCATATTACTGTAAGCAGCATATGTTGTGAGTTGACTGGTCCCATCACACCTCACAGCGGCCAGCATCCTGCACAGAAAGTTCTTAACAGCCACAGTGGGCACAGATAGAAAGTCCTGGGTTTCTTTGAGGTCCCCTCTGTGTTCTTGTAAATGCTAAAATCCGCAGGCTCCAGTCTGCCCGGTAACAGCATCACAAAAGACATTAGACTTTGAGTCATTGTAAAGAAAAATCCCCCCCCCCTGCGCCCACCACAGACACACTCTGCTCCACAGCCCCCTTCCCCCACGTGGCCTTCTGGCACGAGCCAGAGTTCTGACCAGGATTTGCATTACAATGTCTCCCCCGGCCGGCCAATGAGAGAGAAGGAGTGCTGCAAACTACGCCCACGCCTCGCACTGTATATAAGCGCGAGCTGCTGCCTGTGTTCCTCACACTACTTGGGATTCTCTGCCATTACAACCCCTCTTTGGATATAACACTCGCTCTCAGCAAACCTTTGTGGATTTTATTCTGGCTCTTAGCTACTCCTTTGTCAAGCATTTAAACATCATGACTCTGGAAGAGGTTCACGGACAGGAAACCGTTGTGGAAAACACTGAAAGGTAATTATCATGAATATTGTTCATGTTTCTAGTCTGGTTACTGAGTGCTAGTAGTCTATTGGGGAGCTGTATAGGGGGATGTTCTAGTAGTATTGGGTTTATTGCACTTTGATAGAGATGTATTGGCTATGAGGGTGGCTTGTGATCCATTTAATGTAGATTTTATATAGAAACGTGCTAGTGATCAGATGCTGTGTAGACCAAATGAAGTGACAGCTGCCTGTGTTCATAGCTAGAGCCTTATAAGGAGCTCTCAGTATAGTTTGCAGTTAGCTTTCAGTACATTGTGCATTGTGTTGGCTTCTGATGATGCTTGGACTCCGGTATTAAGTGCATTTATTTTTGTCTTGTTTAGAATGCACAGCGCTGGCAAAGCCCTTCACGAGCTGCTGATCTCCGCTCAGAGACAGGAGTGTCTGACCGTTGGAGTCTACGAGTCTGCCAAAGTAATGAATGTGTAAGTATCCTACTCTCTTGCATAGATCCCACGCACATCTATTACTCATGCACACACGTAACACATTGCCCACACACCGGCCCACTGCAGAACTAACGTACATGTTCCTTCTTCCTCCTCTACAGAGATCCAGACAATGTCACCTTCTGCATTCTGGCTGCCGATGAGATTGATGAGGGCGACATTGCCCTGCAGATCCACTTCACCCTCATCCAAGCTTTCTGCTGCGAAAATGACATCAACATTGTACGTCTGAACGACACAGAAAAGCTGGCTGAAATCTTGGGCAGCAACGATGAGTCTGGAGAACCAAAAGATCTTCATTGCATCCTTATTACGGTAAGTGTTGTGCTTCAGCTTATCTCTCCTGACTTGGCACTGTGCCTTTTGGCTGCGTCTCAACTTTCTGCTCGTAAGCAGTTTACTCATGTTCTGTTCCTTTTCTTTTCTCAGAACCCTAGCGAGGATGCATGGAAAGACCCTGCTCTGGAAAAACTCGGTCTATTTTGTGAAGAAAGCCGCAATGTTAATGACTGGGTTCCCACTATTACCCTGCCCGAGTGAACTGACCGTTGCACTAGATTGTGAAAATCGTTTTGCATTCTTATCACGGTGTTGTACGCCTGGATGGACCGGCTGCATTCCCCCGAGTCTGTGGATTACGCCGGTTGAGGTCGGAAACTGCGGCTGAGACCGGCAAGATGTTGGCTCTTGTGGAGCAAAAGAGTAAGGAGGAAACTTGACATGGACTGATCTGCAGAAGGGAAGGTTCAGACCAGTGCAAAGCCTCCTACATTAGTAGCACTGAAGGGGCAATCATACCGTGGAGTTGGAGTATATTGCATGTTTTTGCAAACCTGGAAGGACTTTTGCAAAGTGGAATTGTATCTGTGGCTAAGATGGTGCAAGAAGGGCCATGGCAGATGGGAAACACCTAAGCATGATGGCATCGTGTGGATTTTTGGAAATGTTTGGACTGGAAACTATATGTAAAAAAAAAAAAAAAGAACTTTGGACTTATAAAGCTAATCAACATCAATTTATACCAAGCTAATCAACTGCATTTTCTATTAAGATGCTTCTGCCTGTCAGGCAGAGACCCGAAATACCAAAGAACTTTGAACTTTATATCTTACAGACTTTTGTCATATCTGTATATAGAACTATCATGCAGTGCTTTCTCTTATTCCATCTATGACATCACTGTTCATTATGATATTTCTTTATCTTTAATAAACAAATTGAAGATTACTTTGGTTGTCAGTTTGCAATATTTTACTTACAGTTGGGAAATGTGACTGCACAAAAAACACACACTATAACGGTCAACCTAAATTAAACTTTGCATGCTTTTTTTTTTTTATTCAAAAGTTGTGCCAGCCCTTTGTGAGCAGACTGTATTGTTCCTTTTTTCTTAGCACAGAAGGTGCTTGCTCCTCAAGATAAGCCTTGGCTGAAGCAGCTAATGCTTACTATTCAATCGGATAATGTGACCTCTAACCCTCCTGCAACAGCTGCTTATCGCAACAGCTTGCAAGACGGGAGATCCTGCATTTCAAATTAGTGAATTATTCTGGTAGGAGGTCTTTAGAGAGACAAGTTTTTGTTTTGCTTTAAAAAGTGCAGCTGGCCATGTGCCTCTGTTACGGGTTTCCCTGCAACCACAGGCTTTCTACTGTGAAATAAAAGTCCCCCACCCCCTCCTATAGTAATGCAAAACAAAACAAAAAAATGAATATGGTTATACAATTTGGTTTTTATCCAAGCTCTAGAATCAAGTTGGCAAATTGCCATGGGTTTCAGTTCATGTTAACCTACTTCATTTTTATAACTGTTGCAAGCACTGTATGCAAATATGCATGTCTGCTTTGCCTATGACAAGAAAATGGTTATTATACTACACACAATGCACTCCAAATAACATAAAAGGTCAGCAAGATCTCTACAGCATATCAACAGGCTACTTAATCAGTAGCCTGTAAGGTGCCAGGTAATTGGTCTTGTCTGCGAGTTTCCAGGAACCTGTGCTTTGCACCTTTTGGGCCCTGTGCAAGCAAATTGCCATGGGTTTCAGTTCATGTCAACCTACTTAATTTTTATAACCGTTGCAAGCACTGTATGCAAATATGCATGTCTGCTTTGCCTATGACAAGAAAATGGTTATTATACTAAACACAATGCACTCCAAATAACATAAAAGGTCAGCAAGATCTCTACAGCATATCAACAGGCTACTTAATAAGTAGCCTGTAAGGTGCCAGGTAATTGGTCTTGTCCTCAAGTTTCCAGGAACCTGTGCTTTGCACCTTTTGAGCCCTGTGCAAGCATTGTGTGCCTGCAAAAGAACAGAAAACTCCAGTTTAACTGCCAAAACTAGAGAGAATGTTGTGACGACTGCACAGTAACCCGAAAGCTGGAGAGTGTACGTCTTGGAACAATCTTAGGCACTGGAACTGAAAGAATATTGTGACTAGTGATGTGTCGAGTTTGTGTACACAAGTTCCAGAAGAAAGGTCAGATTGTTCTGCTACATGAGTGAGAAGAAGCTGTATTCTAAGTAGTAAATCAGTGCCGTACTGTTCACTGGTTAAGAAGCACACTGTGTTTTAGGGAAAATTCTCAATCCAAGTACACATATAATACTCTTTCAACAGTCCAAGAAAAAGTTTTTTTTAATTTTTTTTTAGAACAGTAGCTATTGTATAAGAGCAAGCTCACAAATATAAAAAGACAGTATAAGCAAATGCATTATAAAATGTGCACACTAGACCTTTCTAGTGCTAATGCTGGCCACACATTGGATGATTCTTTGCCCAATACAACATCAGATGATTGCCTGTTGTGTAGACTTCCGGCTGGTGCCTTACTTACCCTTACCTTACCTGACCTTTACTTGATAGTGACAGCTGCTGCATCCTCTAGGCTGAATTTTTTTTACAGTGCAGAGCCCATCTGCCCGTGAGTGCCCAAAGACTTAGGAACTATGCTCCTCCATTCTGCAGTCACAGAATGTGGCACCATTCAAGTATACAGGAACTCGCATGAGATTGCATGTTGCACTGTTTGGTGCACTGCTGTGCCATCTTTCCTCAATGGCACCCCAACTCACTTTGCCATTGCATGTGCATTGCATTGCACCACAACACACGGTAATCTATTGCCATGGGGGTGGGTTTCTTTAGGTTAGAGGGGCTGAGGGGCTAGGGAGGGTGAACTCATTTATTTATTAAACCTGTCTATCAACTTATAGCTATTTTTTCTTCTGATATAAGTCCAAAAAGACAATACATCAAATAATTAATTGATTATTACTCTCTGGTGATATGTAGGCTAAATTGATCTAGTATTCATGTAAAGTTGCCCATACACCGGGTGATACCGCGATCGTATGATAATCGGCAGAGGTATGAAAGCGTGCAACTGTTTCTACTGTACGGTCGCAAGTCTGTTGTCTTCCGAGCACGCTCGAAAACCCACCGAGAATCTTACTATTTTCGGCGGGTTAGTGGTGTGCTCGGAAGACAAATGCCGAACAGGCCGGTGTGCACAAGTGCACACTGCCCGCTCAGCATTGGAATCATCGGAAGCCCTCGCCTCGGCGGGGAGGGCTTGCGATGATCGCAAGTACAATGTGCCTGTCCAAGATGGGCAGATCGTACAAGATTTTAATTACCTTACAACCATCGCACAGCGAAAGTCGTGCGATGGTTGAAAGGTGTTGGGCACCTTAGGATAGGAACCTTAGATTGTAAGCTTCTTGGGGGCAGGAACTGATGTGGAGGTACAGTATGAAAAGTGCTGCATAAATTGTTGGCGCTATATAAATGCCTATAATAAATGAATAAATTCCACAGCAGGTCAAAAAAAACTGGCAACACTGTTTTCCATTTTGTATAGGTCCTCTGGGGATATACATGATCTAGGGTTTTTCAGATTCAAATGTTCACATCATTTTCCTATAGATAATGCAGTAGTTATACAAATGAAGCCTATTTGCATAGGTCTTTGAAGGCCCCGGAGAGGCCCTATTTGCAGTGCAGGAGCAGCCGGATTTTCTTCATGTTCGCTCAGATGCCTGAGGGTCCTGAATATGCAAATCACTTGTAACAATGGGCTGTTTAAGGACAGCTTTCCCCTCTGTGCCTGGTACCGTACTGTGTAGGAGACAAAGTTGCTATGTAACATAATGATTTTACTGTTCAGTGTGGCTTAATTAACGATACACGAATGCTATCTGATCACATACACAAGCGATGCTTCTAGTTACACTTTAATGCATGGACCATTCTGCTTAGATCAATATAGCTGGAAAACACGTGTACATTTATTTCCACTAATATGAGAAAATGACTCATTATTATTCACTAATGATGTAAAAAGATTATTGATCTTATGAATAACACTAATTCATTCATACAGTATAGAAATATACAGTATTAGACCAGGATAGATGATTGCCCTTTTGTCGGGGGGGTATGGTGCACAATCAGTGTGTGTGTGGGGGGAGGATGCTGGTGGAGACTGATGCCATTAAGAGCCATAAGAGCCAGCTAGAGATGTGTAAGGGCTCTGCATCTCCTCGGCCAGCTCTTAGCAACCTGGGACGCTCTGGTCAGCATCTTGCCAAGCTCCTGGCAACCAGTGACATCACTGGTTGCCAGAAGCTAGGCAGGATGCTGACCAGAGTTTCCCAGGTTGCCAAGAGCTGGGCAGAGAAATGTGTAAGGGCTCTGCATCTCCCCGGCACGCTCTGGTTGCCAGAATTTGGGCAGGACGCTGACCAGAGAGTCCCAGGTTGCCAAGAGCTGGCCAGAGAGATGTGTAAGGGCTCTGCATTTTATTCTAAGTGAATCATGTGTAATATAAGGAATAATATAAACTTCTATTGTAAAACAATTAGTACTTTAATGGACACCTTTGCATTATGTGACCTAGCGGCTCTGCACTCTGTACGTGGCGGCGGAGGGAGCCGCTGCACCGGCGGCCGGAAGATTCTTTTAGCGGGGGCCAGTGGCGGGCCCCTTGACGGCCGCGGGCAGCGGCCGTTTTTGAAGGCAGCAGAGAGGCCCGGGGGGCAATTGCCACCCTGCCCCCCGGCCCAGTCCGCCCCTGCCCACAAGCCAGCCTACAAGCATATGCTTTAATATGTTCATGGAACTTCACTGTGACCTTGTAATATGCTGATATTTTACAGTGGAGGTATATCGCAGCCAATATAAAAAGAAAAAGACACATTGAAGTGATATGTATAATGAACTGCTGTGTTTTCAGGTCATTTTGCAATTTTAATTAAAATTAGTATAGGTGTAGGACCCATTGCAAACAGATCGAACTCAATCAGTTTCTTTGTAAGGGGAGATGGCTAATTTGCATTATTAGCATAATGAAATTAACAGTAATTGTGTTACAGCTTTGAAATGTTGGTTCCTATGCAGCAACAGATAAGCATGCTTAATAGGTGAGGGAATCAACAATGTAAATTTGTAAATCAATCAGCATCTGATTTTCTAGGTTGCTACAGCTTTTTGTATGGTGATCGCAAGTGGTTTCTCTGGAGGTGGATTGGATTGTCCCATTAGAAATTGTACATTTTACCTACCCTGCTTGTGTTTAGGTTACAATATATGGTCAATGGCTGCAACCAAGACTGTTTTAAATATTCAGATATCAAACGGACTTTGATTACTCTATATAATTGTGCATATATATTGTGCACTTTTGTGCAGTGAGATCTGCATTTTTAGGCCTATTCAGGTTGCCGTGTACTTAGAAGCTCAGCAAGGCTAATTGCATGATTCTACTAATATCATAACAGTAATCAGTATCCAGAGACCTCAATGGCCACCCAGAATGACAGATCCCAGTGTTGGCTGACCAACTGTTTTCTCGTGTGTGGTGAAGGTGAATACTGTGCTCAGAGACATGCATGGTCATAGGCTGAGAACATGCAGGTCTATTTGGAAACAAAAAGCATCCAACTTGTTTTGTCCAATTGCCATCAGTCGATTAGGAGGACAAGGAATGTTGTTCAGAATTGCTGGAAAAATTGAAGTTCAATGCAGTTCTGTGTTTTTTTTATGTAAAACTACGCACTTAGAGAAAAGAAATGCTTTCAAAGAGTAGAATATTGGATGTACAGTGTTGGACAGAGCTACAGAAGTAGTTACCGGTAGTTAGGAATCGGTAATAGTCCCTGGATGCAATCTGTCTATGTTCAGGGGCAATCATCTATCCCTAACTGCAAGCAATCATTTTGTCTACAATTACATGCGGACAGCCATGGACAGATGGGAAGGGCAGCTGCATCTGTACGGACTCAACTGTGATTCCTGACGCAAGAATCTGCAAGTTCTTGCTACAGCTAATAGCCCAGTGTGCATGTGGCCTTATAGTGGGGGGCTGGCTTATACAAAAAGACCCTTATTGGCCCTTCTAAGCCTTCTAAGTTCAAAGGCCAGGCAGTGCATTACGGTTACAAAGAATGTGATCTGACAAATTTCCAAATTAATTCGCCGGAACTGCAAATTGCAAACGTAGGATTCACCGTATATCCATGGTAGCAGTGAAGCCAAACCTCATCTCTAATACTGAATAGTTATATTCTGCTTGAGGAGCTCTGGAAATCCATGGGTACTTTCCAGAAGTACACACACTTCCAGGCTGTCTGCTGTTCTGGGAAAAGGGATTCTTTGAGCAGGAGATAACTAAAAGTGTCCTTATCTCTCAGAAGGCTGCTTAAGAAAGATTAGCATGAGCACAGTGGGAAATAAAATCTAGGAATTTAAATAATTAGCAAGACTATTGCAGGGCAAGGCTAAATGTGTGCAATGCAGGTTTGGCAAGCTGTGGAATAAACAGTATGCCTTTTTTTTTTATAGTAAGCACCTGTGTGCTGTGTATTCATATTGCTATGCATTTTCATATTGTTTTTTCCAAGCTGCCTTCATTAAACATAGAAGCTGATTTTCAAAGCAGGACAGTGCAACGGGCAATGAATCCATAAATCATTAGTGTCAATTACAGAAATCCTGCAGAATCTTGGGAAATTATCATGTGCCTGTCATTGGGCCATCAGGTAGCTTGCTCTGTTTTCATAAGCATCAATTGCATTTTTGTTTGTTATGAATAGCGATAACTAAGATATGCTTCATTCAATGTGTATTGGTCATATCTAATTGTATAACTCAGATGGTATTAAAATAAAATAGTTGCTGTATTTATTTCATCAAATGAAATAACAAAATGTGCCTATTTTTAGCACTTTATTTCAGAGTGCCATCAAATAAATATTAGATTGGTATGATAGGAATTCAGCTTGGAGCAGTATAGTGAGTCAAATCGTGATCTCACCGTGCATATACGCTATCTTCTGCTTGGTCTGGACAGTATGTGCAAATGAGCCTGGCAGAGAAGACAGTAGACAATTCACTGTCTGCAACAACGTGCATGCACGTGTCATCAAAATAGCATCATGTCTTTGGGAATTGTGAGGAAGTGATATTACTGGAATATCCGCACTCATACCTAGCCAGTGAGCTTTCTCTCTTTTAATGAGCAGGTTAGGGCATGTACAGGGTGTAAAAGTTTCAGTCCATAAACCTGTCAGGGAAGGTAAATTCTTAATTGACTGAATAAATGGTATTTTGATTCCATTCCATTCGACGGTACATGGTGTATTTTAGAGTGCATTTTTTTCTGACAGCTCACAGATCTTTCATAATCATATAAATAAAATACATTTTACCTCCATAATTGCTTTCTGTCCTTTAATGTTTCAGGTTACAGCATGTACTAACATTTGGGGTGTAATCGTCTCAGTTGCTAAACCTTGTATATAGGAAAAAGACGGTTAATTGTGGTATGCAAGCAACCCAGTTTTAACGCATATATGCTCTATTCCTTTAAGAGATGTACATTTATTGCTGCCTGTTCTGATGCATCTTGTGGCAATGGTCTATTCTCTTAAAGTGACATTAAACCCTCAGATTTTTTAACATAAACCAATACTGTAATGTGTGCCTTACTGTAATCCATGGTTGTTTCCCTTCTCTTTGCTGCTCTTCTATTTAAATCCTCATGTCTTCTCATGCTTGGGGAGAACTTCCCTTTGCAGCTGAGTGCCTCTTCCTGTAGTGCTGGCTCAGGTTGCAAACCTACACACAGCCACCATGTATCCATTCCAGAGACAAGGCAGTCTGCTGCAAAACAGAAGTTCTGCCCAGCATGAGAACAGATACAGATTTAAAAGGAAGAGCAGCAAAGAGAAGGTAAACAACCATGGATTACAGTAAGGCACACATTACAGTATTGTTTTATGTTAAAAAATCTCAGGGTTTAATGTCACTTTTAAGTGACAAAGGTTCTCTGCTGGCAGGGGGAGTAGTCAGGTTGTGCTCCAGATAGGAGCGCATCTGAGGTACATCCAGCTATGGCTTTGCCTTGTGTCTTTAATGTCATCATGCATGCGTGACCTCACGTGGTTTTCCATGATAGCTAAAGCTGAATTGTTTAGGGATCCTTTTATACATTTCAAAACAACTAGATTTCTCTATGTATGGCTAGTTCAAAAAGACCCATTTATGAAGTATCTAACTGCATTGTAACCATGTTGCTGTTATCTACTATTATCCAAATGCATGTTATTTTAAAGCTTAATATGCAGCAGGAACCAAGAAGGTACCAAAAAGACTTCTCTTTCAATAATTTGTTTTGAAGAGACCTCCTGACTAGACCCCGGGGTAAGTGCACTCACTGTAGTTCTAGGTCTTTGTAGGCTTTATGTGCTTGAAATATTTTAGGCTTGTATTGCAGATGACTCTGAAACCATCCTGAGACCTGAAACGTATAGGGTACATTTTTGTTCTTGATGACCTACCAAAGTCCAGTCTCCCTTTTCTGCTCATCCTTCTCTAAAGGACTGCAGAACTTTACTAACAAGTTTGAACTACATCCTATTTGTATACAAACATTCTAGGGCTGTCTGCATAATGTTCTGTCTGCTCTCTGGTTGTTAACACTTAGGTGCTAGTGTATCACTTGTGCTGTGAAATCCAACACAGGAAAGTTGGAGTGCTGCTTGTGTAACCTTGCCCTTAGGTTGGTGTGGCATTATCAAGCATTCTGTCATATCTTTAACCAGACACACGCTGGTTTAAGGGTTCACACTCTTCTTAAAGGCTTATTCACATCAGAACGTGTGCTTTAATATGCTATCTTAGGTCGTGAATACATGTTTAAGTTGCACGTATTGCGGTTTTGAAAAAATCAAGTGCTTTGGTGCCAATTGGGTTGATCGAATGAAATGGGTTTCCCATGCTCATTCATTATGCTTCTACTGGAAAATGCAGCAAATTAGACATCAAATCCATTGTAAGTATAAATAAATGTTTGGGAAGAGCAAAAAGAAGCAGAGTCACTAGCTAGAGCAAATGTGTCTGGAAGTGGTAGTCTTGATGAAGAGTTATAATGTGATTATAGAAAATGTAAAGGCTCCTATGCAGCATCTTGCAGGCCCAGTTGGTAGGATAGGGAGCAATCCATGTAGTACTGGTAAAAACAAAAGAACAGAAAATTGTCACACTGACCTAAATACAGTAATATTACGTTCTTTAAAAGT
Source organism: Nanorana parkeri (assembly GCF_000935625.1). Classification (NCBI taxonomy): domain Eukaryota; kingdom Metazoa; phylum Chordata; class Amphibia; order Anura; family Dicroglossidae; genus Nanorana; species Nanorana parkeri. The sequence continues at coordinate 584,948 of NW_017307244.1, read as the reverse complement.
AAGAAAAGTATTGTACTTGTATAGATAAAAAAGGTATCGCTTGTCATATGGCAAATAGAAGTTCTGTGCAGTCGATTCTTAGTCCTTTGCAGCAGGACTCTGTGGAGAACTCAAGGAGAGACTTGAGAAAGGAGGAATAACCTCTGAAACCTGTTGCAACATTAATAGTAATGTTTAATACTATTAAATAACTTAATATTACTGCACCTATCAGTACGCCTGGTTTTCAGTTCTTTTGGAAATAGATATTTGGGTGTCAAGTTTAGCTTGTGTTTTTGAAATTAGTGTTACAATTAGGTTTCTGTGCAGTACACTTTGGGGAGTATTAAAAACAGTGCTTAGTACAGAATGTCAGATTTTAATGATACTGGAGTCAATCATTGTCAGGTTACAAATGTGCAAATAAAATGGAGAAATGTAGATCATTATTTCCCCTGCGATATCAATTTATATTAAAAAGGTAAACAGAAGGGCTAGGGCTACATTGACAATTTTAATCTCTTGCTGATGTAACCACTTGCTGGCAGTCACATCATTAGAGCTACACAGGAGATCTTTAATAGCCTAATTTCGATACCCTAATTGCAATACTATTTGCTAGGAGTAGCAATTGCCTGCTAAACAGCAAGAACAAATGGCTCCCTATGAGTAAAACTGGCTATACACCAGTAGACTTTTGTTCAGAACGTTTGTTCCATTTTCTATTAGTTAATGGGGTTAAAATAGTACTAAAGGCTGGGTGTTTATCTGTCAGCGCCGCTTGTCACTGCCACCAGTCCCCGAAGTGATCGCCTGTCCCGAACTTCCTGGTTGCGGGGGAGGATACTGAGGGCAGAAGATCCATAGGCTCTTTCTGCCGTCAGTCAAACTGCTGGGCGGAGAGGAGGTGGTGTGGCCTGCCGCAGGGCTGTGTTTGTCAATGGATGCACACAGCTACTGCGGGCACAGCCGGGAATTGGCACGCACAGGTGCCTCCACAGCAGCCGCTTAGCTGCCGGAGGCACCCACACAGGGGGCGAGAGTTAGTGATGCAGGGACCCACTAAAAAACGAGGCATTGAGACATTTTTTACAAAAGAATGACGGCCTCCCACTGATAAAAAAAAAAAACCTAAAGATTTAATTTAATATAACTTTAAATTGACAATCAATTTTGACCATAGTGATGACAAAATTAAAGGAGCAGGATGGAAATTTTTTCTTTAACGAACAAAATTCGAACAGTAAATGTGGTTTTCATTCAAGAAACTCCATTCATTTCAAAATCCAATGTTAAAATTAAACACATTTTTGAACAACATTTATCAAGTCTGTGATGGCATTACAGAATCTTCTGGCGCGATTTATCGTATTTAAGTTTGTTTATAAATCTACCAGTGTATGCAGTAACATCTTTCATAGTCCCTCAGTACTCCAGTCACACGTGATTGACTGCTACAGGATGGAACTGCATGCTGTTTGTTCAGCTTACTCCATAAGGAGTCATTTGTCTCATCCGCTTAGTGATCATTTGTACTCCTAATGATTATTCATTAGCAATTTTAATAGCACAATTCAGTTACTAATATTTCTTTCCAGCTCTAGCCTTATCCTGAATGTAGGGACTGTTGCTGTTACTCTGATGTGCTTGGTCAGAAAGTGAAACAAGATGAGTTAAAGGTCTTTCTGTTTTGTCAGTTTAAATCAGTGTCTCCTTATTATTAATTACCCAGAGCATCAGTTCCATCTACACAGACACAGTATAAATGCACACTTTGGAATTACATTTAATGTAAGCATGTTTTTTAGGTCGTATTTCTAGATAGTTCCAATTTGGGAAGAGAATGTGAAGTGTGTTCTAGAGCTCAAGATCCTGCAAAAGAACATGACGATTATACAATCCATGCTATGCATGCCTTGGTCTCTTCTCCAAGTTCCACACATGCCTGGGATGTTTACTGGGTTGCCTGAAACCAGTTGTCAATCTAGCCTATAGGCAGCTAAGAACATACATCAGATGCAGCAAAGTATTGATGGTGCCTTATATTTCTCTGTAAAGAGCCTTTTTCTCTATAAACTATTATGCACAAAACTCATGGCTCGAATTTCGGATTAAATTACAGTTGTGTGTTGCCAGCCTAAATTTAGCAGATTGGTTCAATAGAAATTCCTTGTTAAGACAGTTTAATTAGTTTATTCTGTTTTTTAAAACATCATTGGAGTGGTGCACAATAAGAAAAGATGCATATGTTGATAGATTGTAACTGGATTTAACAGTGGCATCTCTAACTACTCACTCTCACCTCCAACTTTCTCATTAACCTGTTTTGCATGATTCTTCCTCCTTGGTCATTCCACTGTACACACTTCTTGTAATGTGTAATGGTACCCATACATGGGCATGGATGATTGGGCGATATTGGTGATTTGACCCTTTTGGTCAGCTGTCTGTATTTTTAAATTAAATTCGGCAAATGGGCAGATGGAATAAACAAGTTTTCATCTGGCTGCTGTTGGATTAGGATGTTGTATGGTTATATCAGTTGGCAATGTCCCATCATTTTTTGGGATGCATGTATCGGAAAGTTGTTGGGAGAGATCTTTAATTAACATTTTGCTTTTTATGAGTTAGAGTGATTGTAAAAAAATCATGTGAACATCCCATTTACTAAAACTATACTTGAAACAAAGCTGGGCAAATCAAATCAAAAGCATTGGTTACATGCGGTTAAAATCTTATATCAAAATCATCAGTAGATACCAGAAATAGAGACATATGATATGCATACCTTGACTGTAAATGTCAGCGTTTGGTTATGCCCCACCAGTCTGTAACTCCCCTAAGCAGTCCATAAACACCCATTCCTTTACTTCCGAGACTGTATTTACCTGCTGACCAAGGAACAGGTCCATGATGGTCCTAGTTGCAACCCTTATAGCCATATTTAGAGCTGAACCTAATGATTCCGTCCCTTTCCCCATATACATGGTTCCTTTTTCGGGGATATTTTAAGCTTTTTAGCTTAAAGTAGAATTAAACTCTAGTTTTTTTGTTTACATATATCTACTGCTAGCACGAAGTAGATATATGCTAAAACATAAAAAAAATTAAAAAGTTACCAAAAAGGAAAAAACTTACCCGTGTCTCCACTCGCTCGCTCCTGTCTGAAGATCTGAAGCTTCATCCTACACAACCTCTCGAGATAGGGGAGGGCGCATACGCAGTAAAGATCTTTGGCGGAGAGAAGATGAGAGACACAGTGGAGCTGAATGCACTGAGCTGGGAGCGTGCACGTCGGACAGACTCCGTTGGATCCGAGGAGTCTGTGGTGGATCAGAGACCGGCACCAGCGCTGGAGGGATTGCTGAATACAAGTGGAAGGAAGAAGATGATCAGATCAAGAAGCATCATTTAAGGTAAGTCCTTAAAGCAGCATGGGGGGGGGGAGACTTTAAATGTCTCTGTCATTAAGATGCCCACAATAGTTAAATACATTTACACGTATACAGGAAAATGATTATATATGAACAATGTCATAAAGAATTCAATGATCACATTATTAATGAATTGATACATTGTGCCCAAAATACAATCCTTTTTAAGGGATTAAGAATTGCAAGCATATGTGTAAATAAAGCTGAATTATTTGCACACATTTTATCAATAATCCACACCATATTCACAGTGCGAAATTCCAAGCCAACAAACATTTCTCAAAATAGATACTGAGCTAAAGTAGGCATTTTATATGGCACAAATCCAGCTTCACTGCTGTCCAGTCTGAAATACCACAAAACACAGCTCATAGAGCACAGAAAATACTTGAGAGACAGTCAGAGCCACAAGACAAGCATTTAGTTTTACCTCCCAAAGACAGGGGTATGAAGGGAAAAGAGTGTAATGTGTCCAAAGTTTGCTTTACAGTGGCTGGTTTTATGCTCAGCTAGGCTTTAAGGGATCTACAAAAGGAATAGAAGATAATGATTCCATGGACTGCTTGCAATGAAAAGACTTGATGATCTGAATTGGTTTAACAAATTAATAATACTTGCAGAAGATACAGTGTTTCAGCCATGATGAAAAAGATTCAAGCAGTGTATGGGCAAGGAGCATTGATTAATAAGCATTTGTGAGCAGTGAATACTGCAGCATCTAGTATTGAAATCTTGTAGAATGCTGAGAATTTTTAGGTTTTGCAGTCAAAAACCAAGAGTTTTCAACACTCCATTAGCCTTAGTAGAGATATGTAAGTAGAAAAACGTTTTTCTGCTTTGTAAATCACATTGATTTGCATGCCCATGACAGCTGTTATAAATTGAGCTTTCTATTTTGTTTCAATGATGGAAATTTTTTTCATTGATGGCTTTGTTCACAAGCTAAGACATACTTGCTTAAAGTCCTTCTAAAGGATGTTTTGGGTGTGGATATTCCTGTATACCAAACTTTCTACCTCTTGGGATATCCATTCCAACAGCTGGGTGGATGGAGCAATAGATTCAGTCTCTAATATTGGCAGCAGTGAGGCTGCTATAGGCTTCCTTATGAAAGAAAAAGGATATGATATTACATTCACTAGTAGTATGTAAGATTCCTTTTACGGTATTTACAGAATGGAGCTTAGAAATGCTTGGTGCCTTCTCCCAATTCTTACAAAAGTAGAGACTTTGTGCATTTTTGATATCACTCCAATCTAGGATTCACTGCTACAAATGAGAGCCGGGATAAACATTCCTTGTGTGTTTCGAAGACTTCTAGGACTTCTTTATAACTCTTTGCCTATACACATAAAATATGGATCCACAACTGTTCTTTGTGTTGTATATTCAAATGCACAGCATACTTGGGATTACAAAAGGAGCACCTGTAACCCCAAGTATATGAATATAAATATGTTCATATTTTATTTTGTCCTTTTATTTTAAATATTTTCTTTAAACAATTAGACCATGTAATGTTGATTACAAAAGGACATTTGCACATTGAATGGGAAGGTTGGAAAATAACATTATATGATGACTCCATCAAGTATTTGTGTATATGGGCAATGTACTGACTTTTTTTTTTCAACAGGACATTTTTATTAGGTTTTTAAATAACAACGTAAGTAGACAATACAAAACAAAAGAAAAATAGGTCATAAAAATCAAAATACACAAAGTACAAGGGTTTCTTGGTAAAAGCACAATCACATGAATCCACACTGATAAAGCATGAATGTAAATAACAAAGACAGGAAAAATGGTCATCTACAGATCAATTGAGCCAGAAGACCTAAGCACAACTCACATAAGGTCAAGATCACATTAGAGTAGGACCAAGGTACTATTCCGCAAGATCCACCAAGCCTCACAGCAAAATAGCAACACACAAGCCCCCAGGAGACACAGCCGGTAGGGACAGAGCTTCACACAGGCCCTCCAATGTGAGTCCCCTAGCCTCCACCCAGTCCGCCCAGATATGGCCAAATTTACGTGGGAAATTCTGACTCATATATGTGAATTTATAGAGTGGTAACATCCTATCCACCGTTCGTAGCCACTGATCCACAGTGGGTGGGGTATCCGGTTTCTATCTAACAGTGGTCTAGCGTAGAAGGCCACATAAAAAATAAGGAGCCTAGTAGCTCGGGTAGTGAGTATACGGTCCACAAGACCCAATGCAGTTATCAAGGGGTCAGCCTCAAGTTGTAGACCAGTGACACCATTAATTGTAGAAAGCACAGATTCCCAATATGGCCGCAGCAAGGGGCAGGACCACATGCAGAAAAGAGCCTACTTCTACCTTATGTACTGGTACTTTAATTGTTTTTAATGCAAGCATTATGCTTTGTATGAGAGATCCATTAGACAGATACATTGACTGTACAAATTACAAAAGACTGGGCTACCAGAAACCAACAGTTACTATAAAGCCCTACATATTTTCCATCGCCAACTTCTTTGCAAATTAATCTTCCACAAATGATTTGACATAGGTGCAAAGCCTTTGTGAGCCAATGAAATATATGTGTCATGGTATTTATCCCAACACATTCAGGCACACATCCATATCTGCTGAATGCACATTTTCCACTCTGCACTCACATGTTCCTGCCCTACTCAGTTATATATATATATATATATATATTACAGCTCTGCATTTTGACTGGAAACCACCCTGTGTCATCACAGATCATGTGGAGTTCTAGTGACCACAAATGACGTAGGCATTGGCACTGACTGTAAGTGTTATATCTATGGACAGCACAGAAAGCACACGTTGTTTCATAAATACTACAATATATTTTTACTGGATACTATACGTTGTATGCTATATTTTGGTCATTATATCGTTCTTATTCTTTTCTAGCACATTCCAAAGTCAGCTGTGTATCCCATTTTGTTGACAGGTCGCCATTTACCATTCTGCACTTGAATTACCTGTACAGTTAACCTGGGTTTCAGTTATCCTTTTATCTTCTCTCTGAGACAGGACAATAGAGAACAAATTAGCACAGTAATAGAAAGTCTGTAATAATAGTAAACACAGAGACGATGGCTTTCTGTACTGTCTGGTACACAGATGACTAATTCCCGCTCTTCGAAACACACAAGGAATGTTTATCCCGGCTCTCATTTGTAGCAGTGAAAATGAATGAGCCACTGACTGACCCACCCGTCTGCACGTAGACTGGGGACACCCGATACCAAAACGTCAGGTTTTTTGAAACACAGGCAATAGAAACGTCTGCTTTGTTTTGGACATGCTAAAGCCAACTTTATTTCTGCATAATTAAAGGGTACATTAGATGTTTCAGAGCAGTTGTTTGTTAAGGTGGACATAGACATCAGAGAACTGCTGGACTTTCTTGAATGACATTAGGACAGCGCTTGTTAACTTAGGAGGCATAGGGGACTTCAACTGTTGTCCCTGACTTCACCAAGGGGCCTCACATAATATTCTATCTATCTATCTATCTATCTATCTATCTATCTATCTATCTATCTATCTATCTATCTATCTATCTATCTATCTCAGAGAAGCAGTTAAAGTGAAAACTTGTGTGGGCTGATTTAATGGATTTTCAAAGTCTTTCCATTCAGGAGCTATCACTCCCTGGGAAATTCCAGTTGTTAATCTAATACAAAGATAATTGTTTTGAATATATGTATTTCTTTGTAGTTTTTGAATCAGGAAGGGTACTTGTAATATACAAACTTCCACTCCTGCAAACACTTTTAATTGTGGAGTGGAATTATACTGTACTACCCTCAGTATAGGAGGCAGGCTGATTACTGTACCTAGTAACTGCACTTGGCAACCATAGATATAACCAAATTCTAGGTGCAGTTTACATGAAAGAATTCAGATCCTAATGCTAATCGCTTGTCTATTTAAATGATTGCATTATTTTTACAAGATACTGTTATACGGTATATTGAATATTATTATGGATATTATTTTATCTGAACTTTAAGTTGATTGCAAACCATATTTTTGTCTTTTTTTTCATAGTGCAGCACTTTCCAGGCAACATTACACTAGCACTTAGTTAAATGTTACCCCTTCTAAAATGAAGCCAGAATTATTTGTCTGAGATATTTGGGCAATATGTGAGGAGACTGCCAGAGAGAGACACGGTTACAGTCGAGACAGAAAGGTCAAAGGTTACTAGAATATAGTATCAGAGTAAATTTACTTCACACAGTAGCATGAATGTGTGCAGTCTGGAAAAAAAATCTCTATTCCTCGAACTAGTAATGTCTAGATTCAAGGCTTGTTATTGGTTTTCATTAGTAAATGTCTATATTGGACACCTTTTAAATATACTATCAAAGGTTGGAGTGCTGAGAGGGGGACAAAGAGTAGTATTTAGGCATTATTCACACGGGGCTCACAGGGGGCGTACATCCTTGCTGCGTGTACGCCCATAAAGGGCCGATCCTGGCAGGGACAGGTGCTGCATGTGATTGCGCGCAGCATCCTGTTCTTCCCTATGGGAGGACGCGGCCGTACGCTGTCATATGCACACCTGAACTGCACATCCGTGTGGGTTCGGGTGCCCGCATTTGAATGCAGACAAGTGAGTGTTGCCCACACTGGCCATTCCATGGAGTGAGTGTTGGGGAAACATGCACTGGCTGGGTGTGAGAGGTGAAATTGAAAAAGGGAGGTTGAGAGCATGCAGTGGTGGAATAAGGAATGCAGGGGGGTGGGGAGAGAGAAAGTGGTGTTCAGGCATGGAGGCTGTCAAGAGAAGGGGTGGGTGTGAGAGAAGGAGGGCTGCAGGCATGGTGGGTGCTGAGAGAAGGGTACGTGGAGGAGCACAATGGGTGCTGAAAAAAAGAGTGGTTGCAGTAATAGTGGGTGCTGAGAGAGGTGGGTTGGCTGAGATTGCAAAAGGGTAGGTGATAATATTGTGTGTAGGGCTGGCTACAATTTCAGAAGAGGGGTAGGGTGGCTAATAGTGGGGGGCTGACTGATATTACAGTGGGGGTGGTGTTATCGAGTAGAAGTGTTGTGGCGTGAGAGAGAGGAAGGAGTACATTATTGTAGGTCTGCTCATGCGCTCCTGGTGGAGAAAATCTCCCACTGGCAAAACTAAACTCAGAGTGATCTCTAGAAACAATATGAAAGTGTGTTGAGAAACTAAAACTGTAACTGAACTTTTATATTATTAAGGATCGGATACAGAAACTAGAAAGTGTCTTTTTTCTGTGATTCCTTACATGTGAATAACATGTAGAAGGCTATATTTTTACTATGCTGTAGATCCTTGGTTCTCAACTGGTGGGTCGTGACCCAAAAGTGGGTCGCGACCCAGTGTTCAGTGGGTCACCACATGCCTTCCACTTTTCTAGGTGAGAGGCTCCTCTGTCTCCTCCTAGAGTTCCGTTCATTCCATTGCAGTGCGACTTGGGTCGCAACTTAATGACCGAGGACAAATGTGGGTCCTGAGGTTACACAGGTTGAGAACCACTGCTGTAGATGACAAGCGGGTTCATTGATACCAGGCCTAATCCGTGTATTTGAATTGACTAGCATGGTATCCTACTTGCACATGTCAGTTTCAACACCTCTTAAATGGGTGTTTGGGGAATATTTACAAATTTTGTGACCAGATTGCAGAAACGCCTACTTATACCTTTGTTACCACATTTAAACTATATGGAATTTCCAAAAACGATGGCAAAATATGATCTGCATCTGTGTTTGCATTGAATCTGTCTCTTGCATTTTAAGGAAAACTTGTAGGTTTGTTGGTGGTCTCTTAGCTGACCTTTCACCCTACATGTTGCTTAACTTTTTGTCAACCACTCTGGTGAAATGGTGAGTCCTTGGGTGTGGAAGAACAGGAAGATCTGACTGTCCATCTGTGGACTCCCCACTGTTCTTCTAAATTGATGCAGTACAGACTAGAATCTGTCAGCTTTTCCCTTTTCAGACAAAGCTTGATACATTAAGAAAGTATTGCAGAAAGCCTTCAAATGACCAGGTGAAGCAATACCTAATCCTCCCAGCCTTGTCTGCTGGTGGGTTTCATAAAAAAGTAGAAACCCTTAAACCCTTACTTTAAAGAAGAACTCTAGGCAGAATAAAACTTAACCCCTCCAGTGGGGCTACCTCTGCACTGCAAGGGTCAAGTGCTCATTTTGGTCTAGGGCTCTGGCAATGGAATGCCCCTCAGCGTCCTCACTTCTAATAGACTCTATTAGACCTGATGACTCACAAGTCCTTAGACCGCCATAACGGAGGGGGAGAGAGGCTGTAGGGACCAGTCTAGCAGCCAGGAGGGACCGGGGTTCAGGTGAGTATATCTTTTTTTATTTTACACCCCAGCCCAAAATGAGCACATAACCCTTGCAGTGTGGGGGTAGCCCCACTGCAAGGGTTAAGTATGCTTCTGCCTGGAGTCCTTTAAAGTAGATGTAAACTCAATCACTTAAAATGTTAGTAGACCGGAAAACTAAAACTGATATTTTGGGCCCCAGGAGGCGTTTCCCATTATGAGCTAATGCATGGCATATTAACAAATTATGGCCGACTTGAATAGCTTGCAGGCTATTCCGTCCAGCTCTGCCATGTCAATGATCTCCATCTTATCCTGGACTTCTTCTGTGCTTGGCATCTTCAACGTCTTGTTTGGCCAGGCCGACATGGTGTAACTCCTATGCACATGCACGAAATGTCAGTGATCTCCATCTTATCCTGGACTTCTTCTGTGCTTGGCATCTTCAACGTCTTGTTTGGCCAGGCCGACATGGTGTAACTCCTATGCACATGCACGAAATGTCAGTGATCTCCATCTTATCCTGGACTTCTTCTGTGCTTGGCATCTTCAACGTCTTGTTTGGCCAGGCCGACATGGTGTAACTCCTATGCACATGCACGAAATGTCAGTGATCTCCATCTTATCCTGGACTTCTTCTGTGCTTGGCATCTTCAACGTCTTGTTTGGCCAGGCCGACATGGTGTAACTCCTATGCACGTGCACGAAATGTCAGTGATCTCCATCTTATCCTGGACTTCTTCTGTGCTTGGCATCTTCAACGTCTTGTTTGGCCAGGCCGACATGGTGTAACTCCTATGCACGTGCACGAAATGTCAGTGATCTCCATCTTATCCTGGACTTCTTCTGTGCTTGGCATCTTCAACGTCTTGTTTGGCCAGGCCGACATGGTGTAACTCCTATGCACGTGCACGAAAGTTACTTCTTTTCAGCACAGGACTTTGCCGAGCCTGTGAACTGAGCTGCGCATGCTGACAGGTAGGGAGGCAGCATTTATGACAGAGGAGACATACTGAATCTCGTCTGCCATAAAAACCCTACCTGTCGGCATTTTGTTTTTTTGGGGGGGGGGGGCTTACTTCCACTTTTCATTTCATGTACGTTTTACATTTTTAAAGTCATTTTAAAAGTAATTTTCAATATTTGTAACTCTACAACTTTCAGTAAACCAATGCCTGGTAAACCTGCCATGGTCTTTGTTGGGGTACCAGAAAGTAGCTGGCATTATATGGAGGGGGAGTGATGTGATCACTGTGAGAGGTAATACATACCTGGTAGTGTTTCAAATACACATTACTTACAATGCTGCACTCAACATGAAAAATATATTTAACGCTTAAAAAAACTAAATGTCATTCAGTTAGGGTTTACATCTACCTTGATGCTTACTTTGGACTTTGTAATTCTCAAGCTTCTACACGTGCAAATATTTTTCATTTTTGTAATGGAATCAAACCACCATTACAGTATACTTATGTGATGTAGACTTTTGCAGCTCTCTAAAATGACTTTCAAGTAGACATGCTGTACTTGGTCTCCTAACAGACTATCAGTTAATGTCTGATATGTCATGATTCCCTTTTCCGTACATGCTAAATGGTTAATAACATGCTCTTTGTGACTGAACACTCAACAGTAAAAAACATCTATGGGGTCTGATACACCTAGTAGCGGCCAATCGTCATAGTGTGCTGCAATTAGGGTGTCAGCTATAAAATCAGCATTACAATACAAATTGTTTTATTATAGCTACATTTAGCTCTTATCTGTAGCTGGAAGCTGTATTTTTTATTCAGCTTAATTGCTGGGTACGGGGTTTGTTAACTGGTGTAACGGGGAATCTACTGTATCCATCTTTATGAGCCTGTAAAATAAGTCTATGGTAAGCTTTTTACATTGATTCTTCATTTATTATGCTGTTGTACATTTACAGTCATGTCATACGAGACAACTCCCCCCTCACCCCCCCCATTAGACTGCATTTCCTTATCCCATAAAGCACAATAGGTATATGGCAGACCAAGGCCTATATTCAAACGTGCTCCATCAAATAAATGGAGACAAATCTATGTCAAAATTAATGAGGTTACTAACTAACTAACTAATCATGGGCATGTACTGTAAATTGCAAACTAATGTGGTCAGAAGAGTAAGCCTGGCTTATGTAGGTGTGTGCAGTCACACTTTTTAATTTTTGTCTTCGAAATATAACCTAAATGAACCATGTAGATGCAGAAATGTTCCTCATGGCTCCAGGGAACCCTGCCCTGTGCTTTGGCCATACTGGGCTTTCTTAATTGCCTTCCTGCTGCTTTTACTGACTTAAGCTGGCCATACACAAGTAGATTTTTTCGTTAACGCTGCGCACTGAACAAAAAAAAAAAGAAAATCAAACAAATTCCTCCATTCACTTTAAACAGTGTGGATAGGGGAATCCCCCCTGCTGCGCTTTGGTATTCTGACAACAGCATACCAGCAACCTGGCTTAGTCTTCAAATTCCTGTGTCTCTGTGGATCCCCTTCAGGCCTTATCTCAGACTGCACAAAGATTAAGCCCACCCCTCCTGAGACTAAAGCCATATACTCAGTATACTCATATACTCCTAAAACATCAAGGATCTAGCATCTCTTTTCCTCTACACATGCTCATATACTCAGTGGTGTTCTGCCGCTAAGTGTAACGATGGTCTTTGGTTAACAATTTTGTGCCAGCAAATAATACTTTCAGAATGAAGGATGTTGAACAGGCTACCAACAGGGCAACTCACAGAATGAATTTTGGCAGGCTCATCAATTCAAAATTCCCTCCATGTATGGCCAGTTTAAGTAAATCTTCTGCAAGTACAGAAAAACACCAGCTGATCTAGCCAAAAATCATGTGTATATCTTCCTGTGCAGAATCACATCTTAAGATGGCCATACACTGTACTGAATTAAAAATATCACAGATTCCTCCATCCATGCTAAGCAGCGTGGAATGAAGGAATTCCCTGCAGTTTCCATTTTGGCTTAAATTCACGCAGTGTATGTCGAACTTAAGGAGCGGTAAGTTTAAAAAATGTCCCTATTTTGGGGGGTTTAGATAGGGCCACAAGGGCTGATGGTGGCCATCCACAGCTTATGTTTAGGCTAATTCAGCAGCAATTGGCTGAAATTCAAATTATGTATAGCTAGCTTCTCTGTTGGAGTATCCAAGACACATAAGAAGCCAGGAGCTGACTGTACCCACTAACCAAAGTATCACTTTTTAGTGACATGACGCTTTTTATGTAGTAAGTGCTGCCTTCTGTCTGCCAACTTCCTGGAATCCCAGTGTGCTTTGCATCTCTTTCCCCGCTGCTTGGTGTGATGCAATCTCGATTTTTTAAGATTACATATCCCACCATGCATTGTTTCCAGAAAGCAATGATAATGTTACATTGTTCAGACGCTGAGTTGTAGTTCAGAAGGCAGGCTCTGTGAGTTGTGACACAAGGAAGTGCATATTCACAGGACTCAGTGTATTATGGAAGTACATCCTATGGGCATCTTCAATAAGTAAGTTTACAAACTTCTAGATCAATATGGTCATCAGGAGTGGGATAGAATGTATACAAATTCAATATTGATATACATGTTTATTTATTGATTTATTGATTTATTACTATAGATACTCTTTAATGGTTAAAAATGCTACATGTCCTATTTTTTTTTAAATGCAGCAAGTTTCTATCTGCATATTTTCAAAAATGTGTAAGCCTCAAAAGAGAGCTCTTGTGCAATTCTTATAAGCAGTGCTTGGGTCTGTTACGTTATTGAGCTCAGTACTCTTCCTAAAGCAGACGAAAGTGGTGAACTGTGGAGGTCTGCTAGACATGTGTTTTAGTTTGTTTAGTTTTGTTTTCATTCTGAGTTTTTGTTATTTTGTTTTTTGGGATGCAGGTCCGAAAGTCAATTTGTTTCGGGATTCAGACAAAATTCGTAGCGCCAGTATGTATGAATTTTAGTTCCGGACTTATTTTCGTTGCAGTAAAGTGACATTAGACAAAAGGAAGAAAAAATGACTTTTACTACAGTTCGCAGAAGAAAAAAAAAGTGTGAGGTTCCCCTCCCGATCCATACCAGACCCTCCTTTAGGTCTGGTAGGAACATTAGCAGGGACCCCTCCAAGTTAAAAATTAAAAAAGTGGGTGGGGTTCCCCCCAAAGGCCGTACCAGGCCCTTTAGGTCTGGTAGGAAGTTTAAGGGGGAACCCCACCCCCCAAAAAAATGACACACTGACACGGTGGTTGTGGGGGTCTGCGGGCAGGGGGCTTATTTGCATCAGGGTACCCCTTTAATTAAGATGTGCACATAATTATTTACATTTTTGTTTAACCCTTTAGTGAATGAGTAGGGGTACAAGTACCCCTTACTCATTCACAAGGGGGGGTCACCTGGGTGCCTCCTTAATTAAAGGTGTACCATGATGCAAATAAGCCCCCCTGCCCACAGACCCCCACAACCACCGTGTTAGGGTTGTGGGGAAGAGGTAATTCCCAATGCAGATGGCACGTGGCCTGCTGGGCCTCTGCTCGGATCAAGGACCTGGAATGGCTTTTGGAGGAACCCCACGCACTTTTTTTATTTTTAACTTGGGGCTCCCTCCTAACATTCCTAACAGATCTAAAGGGTCTGGTATCAATTGGGAGGGAAACCTCACGCTTTTATTTTTTTCTTTCTTCTGCTGACCTTTGTCTAATGTCACTTTGCTGCAATGAAAAATTGTCTGGAGGGAAAACTCGCCAATACTACCGCTAACGAATTTCGTCTGAAATGTTCGTTATCGGAAATTCGGATTCGTTTGCATTAGTAATTTCTGTCATTTGGAGATTCGGATATATCTGAATCTCCGAATAACGACAATTCATCTGAATAACACATTTTTCCGAAACGAATCGCATATGTCTAGAGTCTGCCAAGGTCTCAAGTTTGCTTCCTGTGTACTAGACCTATGGAACTTTTTTCACCCAGATGCAGAATCAGAAAATATTTTTTCTGTGGAAAAACACATTGCAGACATTCTTTTTGAGGTATTAGTCTGAAGAGAAGAATTTCAAGACCAGAAAGGAGGGTTAGACATTTTTCCAGTGTGTTGCTCAGAGCATAATGGTCTGGACACTTTCTAATTTGCTGCTTTTTTTTAAAAGCAGACATGAAGAGGTCACGTCTTCTGAAACCAGTCTGCGTTTCCCTCCTAGTTTCAGTAATGCCAACAGGAGTTACAGGGAAAGCCGTTATGACTCAGCCAGTACGAGGCTATGAGCGATTGTTTATATTGGAGCCAGGAATAACAGAGACTCGGCTGTGGAGTGCATATTGAACAACTATATGCAATGTGTTTATCAGGGAAACTCCCAGCACTCATTCCACTTTATTTTCCTGAAGATAGTCCCCATCAGAGTGATCGGCTGTTAGGAAATCCCCAGAATTTCCATTACTAAGCAGACAACAGAGAGTCTATAAAAAGACACACTACTTTTCTATTTTTAAACATTTTTCAGAGATGTGGAAGTACCATATATGGTTAAATTTCTGCACACAATGGTTATGCAGAGAAAGAAATATGACAGTCCTTAGGCCTCTTTTACATGGGAATCATCGGTTCTGATTCAAGAACAGATCCCCTGCTGAATCGGAGCAGAACCAATGCCACTTTTGTGAAATCCTTGTCCAATCAGTTTTTTTGGGCAGGCGAATGTAAATGCCTGTGAGTCCAATTACAACCTTTGACCTGTCACGTTTAGGTGTGAAAAACGGAAAAAGATGCAAACCTTTTCTGTTTTTTCTCAGACCTAGACAGTCTAGTGGGCTTTAACCACTTGTTGCGGGGGGCCGTACATATACGGCCGGGTACAGAAGTGGTTATACCAAGAACACAGCTGCTGCTGCTGCAGCCATGTTCTTGCTGTCATTTTAAACAGCCGGTGATGGCTATTAAGATACAAGCGATCCAGCGTCTATACGATCTCTGGATTGTTTGTAGCGATCGGCAGAATAGCTCCCCCCTCCGTCGCCGCCTGCTTCCCTGGGCTCTGCTGTCCCCCATGCAGGCCCAGGACCGGCACAGCGGTTCTCCCTGCAACAATCAAAGAGAGTTCAGCAGGCTTCCAGCTGCTGATCTCTTCTCTGATCACTGGACCCTGAAGTGATGTGTATTACATCACTTCCTGTATCACTGTGTACATTCTCTGGCTCTTAGAGCCAGGAGAAGAAGCTGGTGAAGCAGATATCTGCTTTCTTAGCTTCTTTGGGGGTCCCTAGGTGCCATTAGGGGTCTGAAAGACCCCTGATGTCCCCATAAAGAGGACCTAGTTGCTTTTGTTAGCCCCCTATGTAATAGCAATACAGTTAGTGTAGAAAAAAAAGTGCTTAAAAAGGTAAAAAAATTAAAGTAACATATAAAAAAATTAAAAAAATGCAAACACATTTTTTTAAAGTTCACCGCCCACCACGTGCATGCATATACATACGCAAACACTCGTCGGTGCACCTACGTGCAAAAACAAAAAATGCATTACTCATGTTACATATTGCCGTGAACGTCGGAGTGAGAGCAATAATTCTAGGGTCATCAATCACTGTTAACACTTAACTGATGAGCAGTAAAAGCTTTTATAATGTCCCATATGGGAAATGTTGGGTATTGTAGTTTTTTGCGGCTTCACGGCCGAACGCAATTTTAAGACTTGACATATTTGGTATCTGTTTACCTGATGTGACCCCGTCTTTTATATTTTACCAAAAAATTGGGTATTATATTCTGTTTCTGTGCACTAAATTTAAGATTAGTGTATTTTAACCCTAAAAATACAAGTTTTATAAACATTTGCGCAAGTACAGTGCAACTTAAAAAATTGCAACTAGCATTTTTTTATTCTACAGGGCCTCTGCTTTCAGAAAATATATCATTGTTTGGGGGTTTTAAGATGTTTTCTAGCCAAAAATTCAGATTTTATCATGTGTGTGCAAATATTAAGAAATTGCTCCGGACAGCAAGTGGTTAATGATAAGGCCCCTAATTTGTAAAGACAGTAGGCTGTAGATGAAAACATTTAAAGTAACAGCATAAGGTTCACTCATAGAGTGCACGTAATGAAAGGATTGCACAAACATAATGTGATTCATAGTGATTTTACCATTACTGATAGTGTAGTTGTTGGAAATACGGACCTCTGCACACTCTGTGACCCCTGGAGCTTACACTGCTGCTCAACCCCATCTGTATTTACAAATGTCCTCATCCTCCCATTTTGTAGCATGGGCCATATAATAGGGATGTTGGTATACCTATTTTTAAGAATGCATGAAAATTGCATAGCATAGCATTTCTGAGAAAGCTCAGAAGAAATATTGGGATAAAGCATTATCTCTACCTTTAGTTTAGCCGGCCATAGACATAGTGAAGTGCTGGACATAGATACGCAATTCAGTTATCTAACGATGTCTTCTGGGCTGATGTCTTCCACCCCCTAAACTGGTGTACTTGAATAACATGATCACTCTAGTCCAGAAAAATTGAAAAACTGTAAGAACTGGGCAAGATTTTCTAAATGGCCTTATTGGTTTGTTATCCAGGAAGACTTGTTCATGGCTGTCATGGGTTAAACTTATAGATAATTGCTTGCCTAATGTTTTTAGTGGGAAAGGTTGGATTTTCCCTGGCTATAACTCCTGCTCCCCAGATGATAGCTTGGTGTTGGGGTGTCTCATGCATAGATATCCATATTTGGGCAATATAAACATGTAGGCACTGTCATAAACCAAATATGTGTGGGATTGCCAAGAGATAAGCATAAGCACAGAAATGCTGTGCAGGAAAACCTCTGACTCATGCTTGTTAGAAGAATGTTTATCTGAAATACATCTAAAGCGGAACACATTTGAAAGCTGTACACTTTTTTCTGAATCTTGTACTGCAATAAAGTCTTGCCGTCGTTAGAAAGCGCTAAGCTACTGTATTTGCTGGCGTATAAGACTACTTTTTATACTTAAAAACATCCCCCGAAAATCGATGGTTGTCTTATACGCCGGGTATACAATGTATACCTTTAGTTCATTTAGGCCAAGCTGGCCCAAAACGAACATCCCTAATCTGTCAGCCCGCTGGATGTGCGGTAATACTGTATGTACGGTAGATTCGGATACATACAGTAGCTGAGCCAATCACAGCGAGCGATGTACACAACCTCTGCCAATCCAAGCAGCTTTGTATTCATTAATAGAATACATTGCTCGCCATGATTGGCTCAGCGCGGTATACTGTATGTAGCTGAAGCTACCGTACATACAGTATTACCGCACATCCATCCATGATGTTTTTAAATGGTGTTGACTCGGAAGGGGGGTAGTCTTATATGACGAGTATAGCACAAAACCTATGTTTTAAGTGGAAAATTAGGGGGTCGTCCTATACACCCAGTCGCCTTATACGCCGGCAAATACGGTATTTAAATCCTACACTGCCTGGCCCAAAAAAGTCAAACACTATCATTTTGTTGGACTGCTTTTAGCTTTCATTGCAACTCGCAATCACCGTGGCATAGATCCTAAACGCTTATGCAGTGTCACAACATTTATTTCCATCCAGAGTTGCATTATTTTTTCACCAAGATCTTGTAGTGACGATACGAGAGTCGGACCACTGAATAAAGTCTTCTCCAGCACACCCCAAAGATTCTCAATGAGGTTAAGGTCTGGACTCTGTGGTGGCCAATAAATTATATCTCATGCTCCCTGAGCCTGATGAATCCTGGCATTGTCATCTTTTTGTATTTAAAAAAAAAATCCTTTTTGCCATTGGTACATGTTCCCCATGGTAGCTTTTTGGACAATAGTTTGCTTATTAGCTCAATGGGATTCAACACTAAATTTGGGTTTGCAAAATTTCAAACAAAATTAAATGAGCCCTTGGCAATTCAACCACAGGCAGATTCACTCATCCCTAGTGCCTGCTCTACATATCTAGAGGCACATATTTAGTCAAATGTGGGCCTGTTCACTAATGTATTGTAAGGCCAACCCTGCTTGGGTACCAAAAACTTGTCCATGCTTCCTAATGGTTAAAAAAATGCAGTTGAAGTGAATACTTTGAAATGATCCCTGTTGCCTTGAACTTCCCTGCTGAGCAGAGTGTTCAGACAGTTAGGGAAACAAAACAGGTCTGCTACAGTTTGGATGCTGAAAGTACCATCCTGCCAGCACTGGCAGTCGTCTTCACTTCAGAATTCACCCCTTCCAAATCCACCGTTTCAGTTTGTTTTCCCTCCTATTTGCAGAAAATGGGTGTGAACTGTCTGGTAATAGATCAAAGAACTGTCTCATTTTCTTTCTAAACTTAGTTCTGCAGAAACCCAGGGGATAACATTTCCATAGATATTTACAAAAAACTTTTGGCTGGCAGAAGTGGAAAGCTGAGGAATATTACAGACCGAGCTTTGGAAGCAAGGTGGTCTGTTTGCAGCAGTCCGCTGTCTCGTCCCTTGCAATGTTATTCTTATGTGTGGTATGTCTCTCCCATCAAAAAGACACGGCACGGCTTACACAAAGTAAAAGCCTGGCTTACAAGAATAATAGCAACACCTTCTGTCCTGTTATTGGCAATAGATGCTTGTAAAGCAGTCAATCATGTTAATTCCTACTAATTAAAAAAAAAAAAATCACTCAGTACGTTTTATGTCTTTATATAT
>NW_017307244.1:554559-565387 GCF_000935625.1 Nanorana parkeri | reverse complement strand
GGTATACATTTGTTGTAATGTACTTGAAGTGAATTATTACATGCATGTGCCTCTGCTAAATACATCCAAACAACCCACAGCTAAATTGTTTGGTAAGATCTAAAGCATTGCCATCATGATCATTCCTTAATAGAATAAATGTTAAATGTCTTGCAGGTTTTTATTACATGCACCAATCAGGAACTAGTAGTGCTTCGTGGGAAATTGCCATTGTGCTGCTTTTTTGCTGTTTTATTGGTATTTGATTCTTAGAACCCGGCATTGGGTAGTTCTCAGTATGAATGTCACATATTAAAGAAAAAATAGTTAAAGGAGCTCTTTATGTGAAGATTTTTAGGTTTATTCACAAAAGGGTGAAGGGTTTGGAGAAGGCAGGAGAAGTGAACAATCTAGGCCAAAATAGCTGATTTGGAGAAATCATCAAATTCAGCTCACTTTCCAGTTCAGCTATGTTATCCTAGATTGATCGCTTCTCCTGGCTTCTCCAAACTCTTCACCCTTTTGTGAATAGACCTGTTTGTCATTGAAATGACTTATTTGACACAGCCTACCAGATGGATGTCTGCAAATACCCCTGCACAGGGGTGGATTTACTCTCTCTGCTGCCCCAAGGCCAGGTTCCTCAATGCGCCCCCCATGGAGAATGGCAGACCTGCAGGCTGCATACAAATGATCTCGGCGACATCGCCAAGATCACTTGTACAGAACAAGCGGTGGCTTCCCCGCTGTACATTTAGCTCCGCTTGCCCAAAGCAGGGCTAAATGTAGAAAAGAACTACCCGCCCGGCACCCGGAACTGCATGTACCGGGCATCAGAAGATAGGAATTCCACACCCCTGCTGCCCCTCTACTCCCTGCTGCCTTGAGGCCGGGCCTTGGTTGGCCTTGTGGAAAATCCGGCCCTGCCCCTGCATTTATCTTCCACATATTAATAACCCATTAGTAATATGCCTAAAGCTACCCAACTCCTCATCTTCCAAACAGATGAGTGCATTGGCTCAAATAAGTAGAACTAGCAGTGGATCAAACTGTTTCTAAACAGAAGGACTGTGCTGAATTGTGCTGTTCTCAGACTGGTTTTCTCTGTGAATGGCTGAATTGGTCCAAAGGACCGCTTAGCAGTTTATTCCAACCATTGCAGAGTTTCTAGCAGGCCCCAAGTCTCTGGTCACCTGGTAGAATCCAATGGGTGGTAGATGTTTAATGATGCAGGGGGTTGTCTAAGGTTGAGAATGCAAAAAACAATGTGAGAAACGCCCCTGAATCTAACTACAAAAGGTTTTTTTTATAAAACGTGTTAGGGCATATTTGGCAAACAGGGAATGTGATATAGGTAGATTTCTGCAGTCCAGCAGACAGAACTAATCACATTGGTTGGGATTTCAGTGCAGTTGCGGTGTTGTGTTTTAAGCCCAAACAGGAAGATAAGAGCACACTGCATTTCTAGCGAACCAACAGCTATTCTTCTGTACTTGCAGCACTTTAAAATAGATAAAACATGAGTAATTAACATGTATTGATGCAGTTTAATCAGTATGTTATTTTTGCCTTGAAACTAAGGAAGCTTAAAGTATGTTTTCTCCTTGCTCCCATGCCACCAAGACAAAATTCTCTTGTGGTTGCATGGAAGCAACTCCAACAAAAAGGCATAAAAGGAACTCCAGTAAAAAGCTTAAGAAGTAATACCGAATTATCATTTTAAAGACATTTCCACTTAGCCAGTGGGCAGCTAATCATTACAGTAACCAATAATCTATTGTTCTCGTCATATATACAATTTGTTCTCTTCTGCAGTTAGTCATACATGATCTCTGTGTTATGTACATGCTTATCCATGCTTAGATAATAACTTCTCAAGTGTGAGATCAATGAAGATTGTATTAATTACCGTCTCATTATTACCAATGAGTGACCTTTACAAGTACAATAAGGGCACTTCACCCACAGGTACTCTTACATCGTATATACAAAACCAGCATCCTCTGTGATTATTATACTCATTTAATGCTGCGTGCTGTGAAAATACTTAAAGTGACATTAAAGTCAATTTTTTCCCCCTCCCCCCAGTGTTAATTAAAGCACTTACCTTAAATGATGTATCTTAATCCGATCTTCCTCTTCTTTCCTGTCCCTTACAGCCTTCTCTCCAGCGGTGCGGCGGCTCTCCGATCCAGCGCTGACTCCTCTGTCCTTGCTGGCACTTCCGATCCCACAGTGTCTGCATGCGGGTGCATGCGTCCATAGACTTACCTTGCGTCTCTCCTCGTCTCCCGGCCGAAAATCTGAACTGAGCATGCGCCCGCCCCAAGATGCTTTGCGGCCGTACAAGCAGTTTCGGATTTTCGAAGACGGGGTAAGTTTAAACCGCAGTTAAAGCGTTTTTTTTTTTTACTTTTTGCATATATCTACTGCTTGCTAGCAGTAGATATGTGCAAAAAAAACCCAGAGGGTTTAGAAACCCTTTAATGATTTACTTTGTGACCATTCAGTTTGCCATTTGCTTGTGATGGTAATACTGTAGCAATCCTACCTAAAATTACATAATTTCAGATTATAGGATGCCAACTGAAGAACACAAATAATAGTTACAAAACTGGCTTGTCTGATAAGCAAAATGAAATCCTCTGTCGTCTAAAATCTTACTTGTGGATGATTATACTTGTTGTGACAAGTTTGTCAGTTATACATTACAACATTTTAAAATTTAAAAAAAACATACAATTTGAAGTCTTGCAATATTCCTATAAATGTAGGAGAACATTTGCGCGATCCAGCTGTTTACAGTTGCATTTGGGAACGATCATTGATGTCTATTGGCACTCCCTGGTTCCCTTGCAAAGGCAGCTCAGGGGAAATTGATTTTTCCAGCCAATAACTGTTGTTACCTGGCACTTATAGGATCAGTTCTTCCATTGGCACCAACACGCACGTTCAGTTTGCCTGAAATAAACACGCATATTTCGACAACGATCCTTTGCAAGGATAATCATTTGACAACCAGAATGCATGCATAACCAATCACCATCTTTTGTCTATAGACCCCCAAAATCTTACTTTAGTGTATCTTCAGAATGTGCACATTTCAGTAGCTTTTCATTATTAGTCTGTTTGCAGCGTTTTGAGATGCAGAGTGGATTATTAGTGAAAGAAGGTAAGGTTTGCATGGACATTACCCTTAGATTAGCAGTAAACGTCTTGTTTTTGGAAATAATGGTATATAAATAGCTTCTATAAAAAGAAGGCGGTGTTGTCTTCAAGTGGAGGGGTTCTAACCTCCTAGCCATAACCTAAATGCTACACAGAGAAACACGCATTTCTGGAGGTTCAATCTGCCTTTCCTTTCAAAAACATTTGTATATAGTATATGTCCAGCCATTCTTCAGACATCCCTGGCAGACTGTACTGTATCATCAGGTCGGTGATCTCCTTTTTCTCTACTGCAGCTAAGGAATACACCTTGGTCCAAGACCCACCCCAGCCTTTTGACTGGACAATGAAGAAGCATCCCTCTGTTCTTTCCTCCTGTCAGCAAGCACCCAGTGTGAATGAAATCAAATTGCTTGCAACAATCTTTATTTTAGTTTTATGGTCAATTAAATAATGGCCCATCCAGATTAAAAGGCCTTTACCCCCTTTTTACTAAAAATCCCATCAGCATATAGCTCTGCATGCTGATTTAAAATCATATTATATTAATCAGTTAAACAAACGTGTTTTTCATATACTTACAAATAGAATTCATCTACTTCCTGGTCCAGTTTTGGCACAAATGATGTAATGTGCCAAATCGTGGCATCCTGGGAAGGTTACATCAGCAGAGCATTGCTGGGAAATCTCATCTGTAATCTCATGACATCTCAGGGAAAGGTATTTTACTCCTCTGAGATGATGTGCATGGTCACATCTTCTAGTCACATAAATGGAAACGGAAGTAAATGGAGATCTTGTAATCTGCCCTTAGTAAACATGGCCACTGTGAGAAGACTGGGGAAGAAAACAGAAACAGAGTATGCAAAGAATACAAAGTCTGCAATTATCTAGAAGTATCTGTGTGTAGATTGTCATTTCTAAACATTTCCAAAGGTGTGTTTGTTGTTTTTTTAAAGGTATGGGTAACGTTCATCGTTAATTAAGCACATCTGATGATAGCAAGTACAAATCCCTGTTACATTTTGCTAGTGTTTTTACAATATATTACAAATGACAACAATCAAAATAGTCTTTTTAAAACACAACAGGTTGTAATATGTGTGCTGTTGCATGCTTCTACACCAGGGCTAGCAAAACTTTGGCCCTCCAGCTGCTGTGGAACTACAGGTCCCATGAGGCAAGACTGACAGCATGATGCATGATAGGATTGTAGTTTCACTACAGCTGGAGCGCCAAAGTTTGGCTACCCCTGCTCCACACATTAGTACTCTGCACTGTGCCCAGAAGCCTTCAGCTGTCCAATCAGCACCCATTGTGCGTGCTTCTTCTAAAGGTGGCCATACACCTTACAACCATCGCACGACTTTCGTCTTGCGATGGTTGTAAGGTCATTAAAATCTCGTACGATCTGCCCATCTTGGACAGGCAGATCGTACTTGCGACCATCGCAAGCCCTCCACGCTGATGGGAGGGCTTCCGATGATTGCAGTGCTTAGCGGGCAGTGTGCGCTTGTGCACACCGGCCCGTGCGGCTTTTGTCTTCCGAGCACGCTACCAACCCGCCGAAAATCTTACGATTTTCAGCGGGTTTTCCAGAGTGCTAGGAAGACGAAAGTCGTGCGACCGTACAGTAGTAACGGTCACACACTGCCCATACACCTGCTGATTATCGTACGATCGTGGGATCACCTGCGATTATCGTACGATCGCAAGGTGTATGGGCACCTTAAGGTAAACATTGGTCCTGCCATCATGGCGATTTCCTGGCAGTGTGTGCAAGTACACTATAGAAAGGCGAGCTTGTGTTCAGAAATTGCAAAGCTTTTTAGGCTAGCTAGGATATTTGAATCTATGATAGAATAATATAATATAATATTAGTGTTTATTTAAAGATAATACATTTTTGTTTGCAAACATCTATGCTTAGGAAACTGAATAGTGTTTGGTAGTGGCATAGCAAGGCTCAGACTAGGAGATGGAGGGACAGCACTCTGAGCCAATCAGGTCTCCAGTGTGCACATGTGCTCACAGGCAATATGCTAACAGGAGGAGAGAGTAAAGTGTTAACAGGTAATTGCTTATCAGTGTGTTGGTGTGTCTTCATTGTCCAATGAGCAGGCTGCATGTGGGGAGATGACACCAATGTATTCCTTAATTTTCTCAGAGAAAGTGTTGTCACCTTCCTTGCTGTGCTGTCCAGCAAAAATGTATGATTCACAACATTGGCTCATCAGTGTTACAGGTATTTTGCCAGCCAGATAGACCAGCTCACATATGTGCATTTATTCAGCCGTTTGCCTTGAGTTCAGCTTTAATACCTCCTGTGCTCTAGTTTTGCAGCCAGCAGTCTGTGATAAATACGATCCTTAGAAAAATGTTCACATTTTGCTTTCAGTTAATTCCCACTTCGTGATTTGTGTCCTAAACGCTGAATAAAAATACGTTCTGGCAGCTATTAATGATAATTAACTCTAATTAGAAATCTTTTCGCCGTCACACCAGGCAAGCAAAAGCACAAGCCTTGTAATAGCAGAAGGTCTGTGTTCCTGTCCCCGCAGTAATTGAGCCAGTGTTTCAGTGCACTTTAATAAAGTCAAAAATTGACTTTATTAAAGGCTGAATGGTAATGAACAGAGTGAACAGAGGGCTCCTGTGGAACCGTTACAGTGCAGGAACATGTACATGACGAAAGGAGAATCATAGGCTGCACATCATGTTCTGTTCCCTGCTTGATATCAGGCAGTTCTCTGAGCCGGAGCTGCGTAGTTATTAACCTTATTCCACATCTGTTGCACGTTGTCGCCAATTTCACTTGTTTTAATGGCATCTTTGAAATTAGCTTTCAAGTAGGGAGGAGGAAGAAGAAGAGAAAAAAAACATGTCAGCGATGAATGGTAACTATTGCCCTTGCGTTCAGTGTTTGTGCATGTATTCTGGGGCAGCAATGGGCTGGCTTCCTTTAATTCCCAGGATGCACTTGGGGAGCCTTCTGAAGTCTATCCTCGTACAATACCACTTATGTTCCACAGACTTTTCCTAGTCAAAATATTTAAATGTGCTGTAAATGTAGCACTGTCCTGTGTGTTATGTAAAAATTATTCATCATTCCTCCTACTCCCTGTGAATGGACACAGAAGCAGAATTCACTTGGTTGCATTACCATGCAAATCAACTATTGCCATTTTGTTTTCTGAGGCTTGACAAAAATGACTGGCAGTGTTTTGTGCAAAGAAATATTTTAGGAATCCATATTTGCAGATTGAGAGAGCATTCTGTGTGGTTTATAATCTTCTGCAGAAAATATAAGTCTGTGCGGAGTCAAGGGACTGAACATGTTTGTTAGTAGCAGACGTATGATGAAAACGTATTTATCTGAGTGTGGTAGTTTGGGGATATTAGCACATATGGTGAGCTCTAAGTGACCACTCCTGAAGCCGACTTTAACATAAAAGAACAGTCTTTATTCATTCAAAGGTCAACAACCCATGAACTTCACAAAATAACTTGCTTTTCTTCAGCATAATGAAACATAACTGTTCATTTGACTTTCATCAAAACATCGTGTTTTGGTCTCCCTGACATCTGGCTGTCCCATACACTCCCAGTGTGATAGTCCCAGGACTTTACCGTATTTCTCTGCAAATACAGTCTTCAGTATCGCTCAGCAGCTTTCCTCAGCTAAAAGCGTTTTAGTATTCACCCCTTGTAGGTCACTTTCTCTCTCAGTCTCTCCAACAGGTATTTCAGGTGTCACCAACCCTCTTGACCTTCCCGGCTGTTTCACATGTGCTCGCGCACAAACCAGAGTCTGCCTGTGGCCGTGTGCCTCCCCTGAACTCTGGTCCAGACTCCTAATAAGGCTGCTCTCAGCCACCTGATCCTCCTAGACTGAACATTGGCCCCGGGACTAGAGATTGCATCCCACTATAGTCCAGAAAACCTGGAAGAAAATGGAAAGCTAGTTTCTTCCCTGCAAATGTATTCACATCCTGGAACCTCTCAGCCCCTCTAACTGAGTGTTCTTGGGTTCCTGTGCTGCCAAATTACATTGTAGCATTGCCTCACCCTTCTACATGAGATAAAAGTATGCTGCTGCCAGTTAGGTCACAATCGCACTGGCATCGACAAACCTGCGATAATATGCAATTATAGGACATTTCTAAATGCATAGAATGATTTTTAATGGTACAATTCAGCATTCAGCTTAGCTGCATTTAGGAGAAAATAGAATTCTGTGTGTCCAGGGGCAAAACAGATACTGTGAAGGCCTCTAAATGTATGTTATTATTATTATACAGGGTTTATACAGCACCAACAGTGTGCACAGCGCTTTACAATATCAGGGGAGATAGTACAGTTATAAATGCAATTCAATACAAGAGGGTTAAAAGGACATGTATATGTCTTGATCTGGAAAGCATACTTTTTATTAAAAGTAGGGATGCAGCGATACCGTTTTTTTCGGGATCAAGTACAAGTACCGATATTTTTTTTCCTGTACTCGCCGATACCGAATACTGATACCAATGCTCGCCGCCCGGCTTCCTCATTGCCTGGGAAGCCGGTGTTCTATCGAAAGAACACCGGCTTCACTTTCTGAGGCTGTCTGGCTTCCTGACCAATCAGGAAGACAGGCGGTGGGTCATGAGGTGCTGCCCGGCTTCCTGATTGATCAGGAAGCCAGGCTGCCTAGCAACAAGTGAAGCCATCTTCCTAGCCAATCAGGAAGCCGGGCGACACGTCATGACCCGCCTTCCGGCTTTCTAATAGGCTAGGAAGCCGGCTTCACTTGTTGCTAGACAGCCTGGCTTCCTCACCAATCAGGAAGATGGGAGGTGGGTCATGACGTGCCACCCGGCTTCCTGATTGGTTGATTGGACCAGGCTGCCTAGCAACAAGTGAAGCTGGCTTCCTAGCCAATCAGGAAGCCGTGAGGTGGGTCATAACCAGTGGGGGGAATTTATCAAAACTGGAGCAGACAAAAAGTGTAGCACATGTGCATGGCAACCAATCAGCTTCTCTCTTTAATTTTCAAATCTTAACTGAATAAACTGAAGAGAGAAGCTGATTAGTTGTCATGCATATCTGCTCCACTTTATGCCTGCTCCAGTTTTGATAAATTCCTTCAGTGTGTCTTTTGCAGTTATAGAGTGAATTTGGATAATTATTGTTCAGGTTGTTTTCTTTCATGGGAGTTTGCTTTCTTTAGCGCATGGTGCTCCACCTTAAATGCTCAGATAATACACTAATAGTCACCTTTGGAATAGGTGCATAAAGCGAAGGAGCTAACGTAACAGTAAGCATTGATTTGTACTTTGTATTGAAAATGTAGCAACCACTTCTTTAATGGAATTTACTGTCTGCTAAGATTCCGCTGTGATACATGTGTACAACGTAATACTGTATATGTAATAAAACTCTCCAAGGACACATTGGGTCATGCGTGCATAGGAAACCTCTCCCGGGTGACGTCTTAGACCATTTTCCTGCTGAATGGAAATTAGGTTAAAACGTCATTATTTACAAGTTAGTTGCAACAGTTTTATCACAGGATGTTGTGATTACAGTCATATTGTAAGCAATATGAACTCAAACATTTCTCCATATTGAAATCTAAATCTTGATAGTAAGAAACATGTTTTAAACATAGCAAGTATGTGAATACACTTCCTGTACTACATTGCTTTTCAGTGCCATATAAAACATGCTTAAAGACACTTTTTCACTTTACCAATTTAGGCTTAAGTGACGGTGTCTACTGATAGTCCACACCTCCAGCAAGGTCTGCTCACCTTCAAACACCCCTTCTTCCCCTCCCGCTCCCTTAAAGCTCTCACATTGCTCTAATGGAGCAGGGCTTATGGGTATGGAGTAGCATGTGACCTACCCCATGTGGCAGTGCTTGGGCATGAGGCACTCATTGTCAATCTCGAACACTATCATGTAGGGTGGGGTAGGGCAGTGACTTCATTCACATGGGTAAGGTTAGATACCATCTGGCACCAGAGCCTACTCAGGGTGGACGCCGGCAGTGGTTTTGTGGCACGGAAAGTGGGTTGTTATATATACCTTGCGGCGAGGTGAGGTAACAGCAGACACTGGGGGGAATTTATCAAAACTGGAGCAGACAAAATCTTGAGCATTTGCCTATGGCAACCAATCAGCATCTCTCTTCAGTTTGTTGCGTTAAGCTTTGAAAATGAAAGAGAGAAGCTGATTGGTTGCCATGCACAGCTGCTCCAGCTTCTCTCTACTCCAGTTTTGATAAATTCCCCTCACTGTCCCTTTGTACTGGATCGCAAAGTGACAGTGTCTCATAATAAAAGGGGTTCTGTGGCTCTATTTGGTGCAATATAACAACAATATAACTTTATTGCTGTCAGCTAAGAAACTCTGGGCAGTCTTTATTGACTAACAATGAATAATCCATATTAATTTGCTGCAAAGAAAACATATGCTAAGTAAGAGTGTAGTATTAGACTACAGACAGGCCTGTCCTAAGGTTTTTGCCGCCTGAGCTGATGTTGTCCTGGGGGAGGGCATTCTGCTGGCAGAGATTGTTCACCGGTTTTTGGGAGCATCCGTAAAGTTCATTATGCAACATTTGAGTGCTTGCTAAACATATCTACCTTTGGTTTGAGAGACTGAAAGTGAACAGAGGCTTGTTTTATTATCACACCCTGTTCTGGGCAAACCTGGAAACTAACATTCATATCCTCCCACCAGTGTCTGTTTATGCAGCTTATATAATGGCTTTAATTCATTTCTGAGCTCTTAGCATTTGGCTCAGTAGAATAGATATTCCAAACTTCTGTGACAGGTGCACTTAGGTGTGCTTATGCATGGCCAATATTCCTCATATCTAAATATGTTTGTGTGTTGTATTCATTTCCTCTTATCCATAATTCTTTATGCCTCCTGATTTGTACTTTCTGCACCACTGCATAGGAGAATGCTCAGCCCCCACCAGCTTTGATAGTTGCAACATTGTACATCCCTCGATTTTTTTTTAAATAAGGATTTATTTCTATATGCATATAGCATCCTAAAATGTTGAAGCACTTTGCATAGTCCACACAAACAAGTGAGACCCTATTATTATTATTATTATTGTTACATATTATTTATATAGCGCCAACAGTTTGCGCAGCGCTTTACAATATAAGGAAGACATTACAGTTACAATACAATTCAAGACAAGATGGTAAGGAGGGCCTTGCCCCTGAGGGCTTACAATCTGAAAGAGGAGGGGGAAATGATACATGAGGAGGTTCCAGAAGAGTTTACTGTAGTCATGCTCATGATAGCCAGTTTTGTGTGAAACATATTAGGATGCTTTTAAAAGACAAAATGTGAGTCACGCACATGTGTAGAGAGCATAAATAGTGTTCAATCTAGAATTTGATCCATTGACCCCAGCACTGTCTGCCTAATATACTACAAAGCAACACTGTAATCTATGCACATGTTAAAAAAAAGAGATATATACTGTACATACATACTGTGTATATATACAGTATATGTATATCGGTAGTATGTACGAATTTGCGTTATGGGCGAATATTTGTTGCAGCAAGGTGACATTAGTCAAAACAAACAAAAACTTTTTTTTTCTGATATGAGACCCGTTTTTTTTTATATGAGACCCTTTAGGTCTGGTAGGAATGTTCAGAGGGAC
>NW_017307244.1:551383-554331 GCF_000935625.1 Nanorana parkeri | reverse complement strand
TATATATATATATATATATGTCGGTTATTTAAAGCCTATTTCCAGGAAAACAAAAAAAGCACCCTTGTAGTGGGGTTTCACACGTATTCCAAGGGTTAAGTGCTCATTTTGGTCTAGGGGCTGGAGTAAAGCAAATTTACTTTTCTGATCCCCACTTCCCTGGTGGTCAGCACTGTCCTGTTCTCCCCCTCCGCTCCAACTGGTGGACTGTCCCTCTCCGTCCTCACATCTGATGCAGGTCTAGGGAGCCTACATTAGATGTGATGACTTCAGCAGTCCCTAGACCACCGGAGCAAAGGGGAGAAGGGGACCGGTCTAGCAGCAGGGATTTGGTGGGACTGAGGATCAGGTAAGTAAATATGCTGTACTCCAGCCCCTAGACATAGACAAACACTTAAAGTGACATTAAAGTAAAAAAAAAAAGTCCCCCTCCCCCCAATGCTGATGTATGCACTTACCTTAAATGATGCCTCTTGATCCGATCATCTTCTTTTCTGTAGTTTTCATCAGTCCCTCCAGCGCTGGTGCCGGTCTCTGATCCAGCGCTGACTGCTGCGTCTTCTGCATCCCAGGGAGTCTGTGCGGGTGCACGTTGGTGGGCTACCTGCATTGACTTACCTTGTGTCTCTCCTCGTCTCCCGGGCCGAAGATCTGTACTGCGCATGCGCCCGTCCCATGATCCTTTGCAGCCGCCCCGAGATTTTTCAGATCTTCGGACGGGAACACGCAGCAGAGATGCAGGTAAGTTTTAACCTGTTTGTTAACTTTTTTATTTTTTAATTAATGTTTTTGCATATATCTACTGCTTGCTAGCATTAGATACTGTATATGCAAAACTGCGAGGGTTTAAATACCCTTTAACCCTTGCAGTACAGAAGTAGCCCCACTGCAAGGGTAATTTTTTGTTTACCTTGAGATGGGCTAAATGTAACAATCTTTTAATTACTTGGTTGCAGCAAACTTAAAATCTCATTGGACATGATGTTTTAGTGCATAAATACTTTGTATGCCTGATGGTATGTGCACCTGCTTTTGTTATTGCCTCAGATCCTGATAAACAGGGGCGTTCAGTAGGTGTGGATATGATGTGACAATGTCAGATAATGTCTATTGCTAAGTATTCAGTAGAAGCAACAAAGAATTTCATCTATGCGAGGAATGCCAATGACGCTTCCTAATACTGACTTTTCTGAATGACCGGCAGCCATAAATGGATACTCTTCCCGAAGTTGTTCTCCTGGCGGCATTTTTCTGATTGTTCTTTATACACAACCATATTAAATGAGTCAGTGCTGCAAAAATGTGATATTATGCTACCAGAGACTAAACAGAGGAACAGACATAAGAACAATGTAGAGAACTGGCAGCATACTGCTATTCTATCTATCTATCTATCTATCTATCTATCTATCTATCTATCTATCTATCTATCTATCTATCTATCTATCTATCTTATCTATCTATCTATCTATCTATCTATCTATCTATCTATCTATCTATCTATCTATCTATCGATTGCAGCTAGAAATAGATAACTAGTAGTAGTGATCTGTTGCTATAGAACTGTATAGGTAGACTGGATCAGATGTCCACTGACCAGATCCAGTCCTCCATGAAGACAACGCAGCAAACACCTGTTTCAGTAGAGTAGGAAAGGGCTAGAAACTCTGTCATGTTTTTATCACTGTCTGTGTTCCCAATGCAGACATAATAGAGAAATATTCCCTATTGGAACAACAAGCGCAATAACGCTTGTTGTTCCAGTTCCAAACACCTTTTAGTAAAGCGTGGAAGGGTTAGAACCTCTGTCAGGTTTTCATTGCTGTTTTTGGCCCCAGAGGGGAATTTCTTTTAGTGGACAACTCTTCTTAGAAAACTTGCACACATAGGGTTCATTATGTTTGAAAGGGTTGATTGAAAAATGGGCTTTTCTTGTAAGAAGGGGTGTCTTCTGAATCCAAATCCATAGTGTGGGTTCAGAATGCATCCTTTCTCAACAAAGGTGTCATGGCACCCTGGGGTGCCTTCTGGCTTCCTTGGGGTATATCTATCTATCTATCTATCTATCTATCTATCTATCTTTTCTATCTATCTATCTATCTATCTATCTATCTATCTATCTATCTATCTATCTATCTATCTATCTATCTATCTATCTATCTATCTATCTATCTATCGTTCGTCTGTACATACTCACTATGTGTATACATAATGCATATGTTGCTATTAGTGATCTATTGTTGGCTGATTACAGCTAGAAATAGATAACTAGTAGTAGTGATCTGTTGCTATAGAACTGTATAGGTAGACTGGATCAGATGTCCACTGACCAGATCCAGTCCTCCATGAAGACAACGCAGCAAACACCTGTTTCAGTAGAGTAGGAAAGGGCTAGAAACTCTGTCATGTTTTTATCACTGTCTGTGTTCCCAATGCAGACATAATAGAGAAATATTCCCTATTGGAACAACAAGCGCAATAACGCTTGTTGTTCCAGTTCCAAACACCTTTTAGTAAAGCGTGGAAGGGTTAGAACCTCTGTCAGGTTTTCATTGCTGTTTTTGGCCCCAGAGGGGAATTTCTTTTAGTGGACAACTCTTCTTAGAAAACTTGCACACATAGGGTTCATTATGTTTGAAAGGGTTGATTGAAAAATGGGCTTTTCTTGTAAGAAGGGGTGTCTTCTGAATCCAAATCCATAGTGTGGGTTCAGAATGCATCCTTTCTCAACAAAGGTGTCATGGCACCCTGGGGTGCCTTCTGGCTTCCTTGGGGTACCTCGAAATTTTCACATAACATCATACCTTTCCATTGTGCAGGCAGGCCGCAGGCACCATGGGAAGGAATGTTGCTAATCCAGGGAGGCTGGGATCCATTCAGATCAGGCCTTCACTATCTCCCACTCTTTGCCATGCTGTGCTTCTGATTTCAAAGGAGGGAATTAGGAT
>NW_017307244.1:543093-551368 GCF_000935625.1 Nanorana parkeri | reverse complement strand
TGAAGGGAAGACTCTGATGCGAAGGGGAACCTCACTTTCTTTTCTGGTTTTGTGTGGGGTCCCCCTTAAAATCCTTACCAGCCCACTATCTGGGATAAGGGTCTGGTATGGACTTTGGAGGGGCCATGTGTCGTTTTTACATTTTAGACTGGAGTGCCTCAAGATTTTGCATATTTTTACAGGGTGCCATGACTGGATGGATCATACTTCAGAGCAGCAGTGGTTACAAGAACCAAGCCTCAATGATTTTAATAAATGATGATAAATGGTATTCCTTTTTTCCTCATCCAAATGTCAGTTTATTGGTCACTGGGGGGACTTGTGAGTGCTGATGAAACACATTTCAAATTACAACTTTTTTCTATTATATTTCGCAGCAGGTTAAAATAATGGGACGCTCATGGAAAATCTGAGAAATGTCAAATGCAAGGCGATACTCTGCTATGGCAGAATGGTATTTGAAACAGTTCTTTGACACAATGGCCATTTCATCCTGCAGTGTTATAGGATTCCGGGTCCATGCTCCACCAGCTTCCTGCAGGAGAGGAACAGCTGCTGAGGGTTGTGGCAGCTGTGCTTGGTCAAGATAGCTGAAGTCAGCCTACTTAGTGTCACATCATTTCTGCATTTACAACAAATAGAGGAATTCTTTTAAGAAGCTGCAGGGAGGATGGTTTGGAGTCACAAGGGCTAACAGCTCGGTCATCATAATTGTAATGTGATTATGCTTATTGCTAGATTTTGTTAGGAGAAAACTCCAAGCAACAAGCCATTCAATCATTGGACTGCTTAAGTTATCCAGGCAAACTGCAAATGTGCTAAGGTCAGGAAGTCCACTCAGTTTAACTTTATCTCTGAAACGGCCTTCAGTCTCTTGGCACGTGATTCTATAGTGTGCAACCTTCCTCTCATGCTCCAGTTTTGTGGTGAGGCTGCAGTGGGCTCAGATTCATTTATATAAAAGGCAACCATAGGGAGTTCGGTAACAGAAACCAGCTGCGTATGAATAATTGCCAGGATGGAGCGTTGCGACAGTTAGCATGAAGACTGCATTCATTATGCCTAGGTGCTAGGCTAGTATCTCTGGTAGTGAGGGGGCATTATGTTCTTTCTAACATTATAGAGATAAAAAAGTTGAGCCTGTAACATAAGTTAACAGGTGAAAGCTTTTAGAACCTACATTTTGCTTAAATGTGACTCAGATATTACATTTGGTAGCACCTCCCGGAAATGAGAGGGACACCTCCCTGAAAGTGCTTCTTTCAGGTTGGGATCCCTGATTTGCTCATTAAAAAAAGCCTCCCAAGCTGGTCATACACACATGGATTTCTTTCATTCAGCCTGCGAATTGAACAAAAGAAATCTAACAGACTCCACACTAAACAGCGCAAATGGGGAAAATCTCCCTGGTGGGCTATTGTATTTTCCTTCGACAAAAGTTGATTGAAAAATCGACTCTTGTCAAGGCGGATGGTACTGGCATGGCCACCCACAAATCAAATTTCGCTTGACTCGGCAGGAAACGGCTGTGTTTGCCAGCTTTAGCTGTAGAGGCACTAACGTTTCTATAGAACAGGCCGGAAATATGCTGTGGCTCACATGCGCGCTACAGGAAACACGCGCAAAGACGGCAAACGGCAGGCGTACAGGAAGTGACACTACAAGCATTAAAGAATTGGCCTATTTAAACGATTTTGCCCTTCTCACTATGCTGATGGTCTTTCAGCTGTGTGTGTTCCTGTGCCTGTTGACTTGTTGAAGATTTCTGCCTGTACCCTCTTGACTCGGATTGTTGGACTCTTCTTGATCGCTGCCTGCCCCTGACCTCGGCCTGTTTCCTGGACTTCGATTCTGTACCTCGCTACGCGGCTGGTTCTGATCCTTGGCTATAATTGACTATGCTCCTGCTTCCTGATTTGGCTTATCCACTCCTGGACTTTCCTTGCACCAGTGCCTGATCCCACACGTGGCACTTGTGCTCCTTTCAAGCACAGCCCAATAGTCACTCCGTTTCTGACATGTTTCGCTCCTGTCTGAGCTTTCTCAATGGTGCGTGCCTATATGCTGGGGTGTCATTTTTGCAGGGTAATATATTAACCCATTCGCGCGCAGAGCAAGCAGGCCCTGCTGCATACACCTTGACAAAAATCCATATATCATGTTCCGGCAGAAATTTAAATTTTATCTAAAATACCTTCGGTATTGAATTTATACTTATCAAAATTAAACAAGGACATTACCTTGATGTCTAAATCCCAATCTTAATTCTGTTCCAAGGTAACAGAAGATCTTATGTAGATGGCAGATGCACATTTTCAGAATGGTTTTAATTTGCATTCTTTTTCTAGGAAATAAAGAAATATGGTTTCTCGGGAAACATTATTTCAAGATCGCATACAAATTTAATTAATATTACACTGAAATATTTGTGAAAAAATGACTGCAACTGTCACTGGCATGGAAACAGGGTACATTGCATAAGGTGCCACTCTGTACCAGCCACTCTGATGACTGTACCAGCCACCATGACAGCTGGCCTGTCCTCTTCCACAGCAACAGTGGCATACTGTTTTATTCAGAGTAGATTTTATGAAATCAAGCATTGACATTGTCACAGAGTACACCATTAACCCTGAGCTTTATTATGGCCTACAGCTCATATAATATAATCGTCTAAATTATTCTGTTCCATGGCATTTTTGTATTGATCACATTGATCCTAGCAAGGAGTAGATCACGATCTGCCAGCTATTCAGTGTTTGTGCACCTCCTCTCTCTATGACCTCTTTATCTCTCATCTGCTGTTACTGACACATCTCTGATATTGGCCTCACATATTCTATTGCTTCGAATGTGATTAATCAGCAGTACAACATATACAAATGGAAGCAGATACAGCACAGTGTCCTTTATCTTATCTTGCATGAAATGTGGCAGTGACTTCTCTAGAGAGTGAAAAAACATGCAAATAGCCTGGTTAGTGCTTTAGTGAGACTAAAGCATACCAAACACTGTTCGAATGTCAATATTAGAGCATTCTGT
The DNA here is from genome assembly GCF_000935625.1 of Nanorana parkeri. Classification (NCBI taxonomy): domain Eukaryota; kingdom Metazoa; phylum Chordata; class Amphibia; order Anura; family Dicroglossidae; genus Nanorana; species Nanorana parkeri. The sequence goes on along the minus strand of NW_017307244.1, from coordinate 548,326 downwards.
AGTCTCGCTGGCCCATTTTGCTATCGACTTTTGTCAAAGGGGCTGGTTCCAAGATTTGTGGCCAAACGGTGACAACAGCCAATCAGCTTCAGTCACTGTTCATGTATTCTGACAGCCCCTGAGATTCGTCCATCCATGCTGTTAGATTTGTTATGGTATATGGCCAGCCAAACTGGCTTAATTAATAAGAGAGTACAAAGATCAATGAAAATGTGTCAAATTCAATAAGCCTGTTAAGCCAGCCATCAATGATGGCTATGGTTACTTTCAAATGTTTAAACTGGTAGTTAGCCTTCAAAGCTGAATTTCAGAAAACTCTTCAGTTTTCCTCAATATTTCCCTTCCCCAGACTCAATAAAATTTAGTATTTTTTGTCTGCACTCGCAATGTGCAGGCATGTTTGGCTGGGAGGAGGGATCATTCAAGTGTGAATGTGTGGATGGGAGACTCCTTGGTGGGATTGTAGGTGTTGCTAAGGCATGGATGGGTGGATGGGAGTTTCCTGGAGGGATTGTAGATTTTGATAAGGCATGCATGGGTGGACGGTAGTCTCTTGGGTAGGATTTTGTGGATGTTGCTAAGGCATGGATGGGTGGATGGGAGTCTTCTGGATGGGATAGTGGGTGTTTCAAAGGCTTGGATGGGCAGACTGGAGTCTCCTGGGTGGCGTTGTGGGTATGGCTATGGCATGAATGGGTGGACAGGAGTCTTCTGGGTGGGAATGTGGGCTTTGCTAAGGCGTGGATGGGTGGACAGGAGTCTCCTGGGTGGGATTGTGGGTATTACCAAGATGTGGATGGATGGACGGGAGTCTCCTGGGTGGGACTGTAGGTGTTTCTAAGACATGGATGGATGGATGGATAGGAGTCTCCTGGGTGGGATTGTTGGTGTTGCTAATGCATGGATGGATAGATAGATAGGAGTCTCCTGGGTTATTTATTCTGTCATATATTTTTATGTATTTATAGGTTGTGGGTGCGGTGGGGTTCTACAATCCCATGGATTGTTGGTGTTGCTAAGGCATGGATGGGTGGACAGGAGTCTTCTGGTTTGTCAATTATCAACCAGCCGCAGCCCAGAACCAGGCACCTACCTTGACCACAAACTAAATGTTGACAGGGAAAACATTTTGTTCCTTATTTATTTGAATTCATCTGTACGTACATCAATCTAGCACTATCCTAGACCTATCATACATTTAATGGCACCACGCACCTTAAGCTGGCACAATCTGTGACAAAAGGAATGAAAATAAATGTAATTTGAGGTTTTCTATGACTCCTCACTGTCCTGTTTATAAAACATACTGACTAGGCTTCACAGGAAGCACACTTATATAAAAAGGGCTGAAAATGCTTTGTGCTCGTTGAAAACAGGCTTTTGTAGGCAGTTTCTATGGTTAATACAGTCTTTGTTGAAGGTTTGCAGACAGCTATCACTTTCAAAGCAATTATCTTGAAAAATTATGTCAATTACTAATTTGTTTATTAGAGTTGCTCTACAAGCCTGGATAAATATTGCAGAGGGGTAGAAACAATGGATGTCCTCTTCTACTGGATAATATTTTGAAATGTTCCCAAACTCATGAGTCTTTATTCCTGAAAGTACGCTGTTACTGAAGGGACGAAATACATCATACCCAATATGAGTCTGCTCCTGTTACAAAATGTGCGACTGCAGAAGCTTCAAATATATTTTGTTGTCAATTGGGTGGACAACAGGCATCTTATGTGTATACATCACCACATCATTAGTTGTGTACTTAGCAAGCACACTTTGTGGGCCTATGTTTTCTACCTGAAACCTAGTATAGATGCCATAGTGACCAACCAAATATTCACCATCATTAGTAATTGTGAATAGCTCTGTGGGTTACATCACATCACTCAAAGCTTTCTCCCAGAAAATAAACTTGCTAGCCTGTACTTTTAAACTGAATGAAAATACAGATGCTCTGTAATCAGTAGTAAACAATCGGATGTTAAATGCAATTGGTCTGGCTGTTGTGTGTCACTAAATTCTTTTAGGGTACATATATAGCACAACTGCCACCAGCAAGTGAGTCTAGTACAGGGGTGCACCAAGGGCAGTATGGTATGTGTGCTCTGCCCCTGGTACCCCCACCGACGAGGTGCATCTTAGGTACTATTAGGCGGAGTGATCTCCTGTCCATTAGTACCGGTATGGTCTTGACACAGACGTAGCTCACCAGTAGTATGGAACTCAGTACTTCTCGCCTGACACCAATTATTAATTTAGCTCCCACTGAGTGACCACCACTTTAAGGGGGCACCAAACCAGTAACCACCACTTTATGGCTGGGTTCACAACTAGGCGTATCGAATATGCGCATTTGTCCAGCGCGTTTTTTTAACCACGAATCGCTGTAAAAATGCGCGTTTCCGAGGGCTACCTGGCTGTATCCCAATAGATACGCGCGGCAGATATGCCCCAAAGAAGCTCCTGTAGTTCTTTGGGCGTAGGGCGTTTTCCAGCACGTTCCTAAAACGCCCAGGTGGGAACCATGCCCATAGGCAATCATTGGTTTTCACTTGTTGAGCATTTTACAGAGCGTAGGAACACGCTGTAAAACGCCCAGGTGAGAACCAGGCCTACGGGGCCAACAACACTGACCACTATTGTTATGAGAGGCACTACTCTAACCATCAAAGCAACAGGAGTCCCTTCACTGACTGCCAGTATAATGGGGACGCTACATTGATCACAAATGTAACAGGGCACTATACTGACCATCAGTGTAATGGAGGGCACTGTAATGACCGAAAGTATAATGAGGGACACTGTCCTAACCAAAAATGTAATGTAGGGGACACTAAACTGAGCAAGCAAATAGTGGAGAACACTACAATGAACACCAATTTAACTGGAGAAATTACAGACCAAACCACCAGGGTAACAGGGAACACTACAACGACTATCAATGTACCCAGACCATCTATGTAATAGGGGAAACAAAACTAACCACCAATGTAACAGGGGCACTATACTGATCAAGAGTGTAATGGAGGGAACTACACCCCAAAAGAGTGGTCAGGAGACTCTTCCCAGCAGAAAAGCATCTTTGTTTTTATTACAGCCAGTTGTGGACTTTCCCACTTCCCTAATCTTCTCTCCCAAAATAATTAAACATTACAGATGTTAAGTCCTGTTTAAAACCCATGCATGCTTGATGATATTAATAGTATAGGTTTATATCCTTAATCCTCCATTGGTCATAAAGCCTCTCATGGTCTGTCCCCCAACACCATTTGACTCTATTTAGACACAAAGTAAGAATAAGGATGGCACTGGCTCCCATATGTCTGTGTCTTATAGTTTTCCTTAATTCAGAACAGTACTAGCTCTTTAGGCAAAATAGATATTTACACCATTTCAAGTAATATCAAATACTGCACAATATTAGAAAAAACAGGATGGAATTGGGACAATTCAATTCAAAGTCAAGTGCTATACTTGTAAAAGCAAAATAACTGTCTCTTGTACAGTATTCAGTCTGTATCCTGTGTAGGGTCAGCTTAATCTGAAATGCTAAGAAAAGTGAAGGAACTAACAGACAGGATATTATGACATCATATACCTTTAATGAGGAAATGCTGCTCCCTGGGCTGCTGACGTATACATCAGTGTTTGTCCACTCCCAGACCTATCACTTGTGATTTTATGCTCTTTTACTCTGCACCTTACTATCAACAGATAACGTCATGACTCTCCTTACAATTAACTATTTACTGGCTGTTCGTATCGTTGACAGTGATTGCAAAATGTTATACCTATTTTTAACTCATAGTACTACATTTAGTACATTTAAATACATTGCAGGTAACATGCAGAGACCCACGCGGAGAGGCGATGTACAATACAATGACAGCTGCCATTGCCCATTGCTGTTCACAGGCCATTTGCAAGTAATCGCATAGGTTGCCTTTACTTGTGGAAGACCGCACCTAATACCTATGTAAACGGTCTGTGTCCAGGTGTGGTTGTCAGTAGGTTATCCTAGCCTTTATGATTACTTGCAAATTGCCTACCAACAGTGGTGGGCGGTGGTAGCGGTCATTGTATTGTACAGTGTCTCTCCGCATGTATCTCCCTATGTTATCTGCAATGTATTTAAATCATTGCTGTCATTGTATTATATAGTCCCTCCCTTCTACTGCATGAGTCTTAAGGAGGAATTTGTGTGACTCATGTGATCAGCCCCATTGGCAGGTGTGAATGGGGCCCCAAAAATGTTCTGTGTTGCACACATAAAGTCTTTCATTGTATATTGCCTTGTTTTCCTATGATATTCATATTTCCTAGTTACCCCTTTTCCTTTGTTGTTTTTTCATAGTTGATGCAGGAGTTAAATATTAAATCTGCAGCTCAGGAATTCAGAGGCTGAACTGAAATTCCAGTTGGATGATTGGAGCACATTTAAAACGAATCATGAAAACATGTTAGCTTTCACTTTATAGACTATTTGCCAGAAAAAAAACATCCAAAGACCAACTAACTTAAGCCCCTTTAAGGGCTACTAGACAGGGGTGCTTTGATAAACTTTTAGAACTCTTTCTAAGGATGACCATAGAGAGGGAGATGTCTTCCTTGGAATGAAGAATAGAGGAACATCTAACTATCTTTAGTCATGCTGTATGGTATCTTGTGACTCTTGTGACTGGTGCCATCTGACAGCAACACTGTACCTTGTGAAGTATTTATTTCCTTCTTCTCAGTGATAAGAGGGATATAGCAGCCTTTTGTTACAGAGATTTTTCATTCAGGGAGAAAAAACAGGTCCGTTGAATATCTGGTACTTCTCTCCCCTTCCTACCACAATGCCTCAATCACTAGACCTGTGCACTATCACAAGTGGGCAGGTTCACAACAACCCTTAGCTAGATTATTGGAAGGGATCAGCAAACGTGGGAGGTGGAGTCGGGAATGGAAGGTAAGTATTACATGTGGAGTAGTCAGGCTATACATCTAACCTATCAGTGACCTGAATGAACAGGTTTGCTTAAACAGAGTCCCGGCGGCAAAAGTCACCGGGAGTCTGTTTAAACAGCCGCGATGCTGGCGACGTACACTGTACGTCGTCAGTCACGAAGGGGTTAAGAAGAAAAATAATTCCTGATCACCAGCCAACAATTATGGTGTTCATGACCTGCCGAAATGTTGGTGCAATAAAACCTACCTCTGCTTACCTCTGTTGAAGACCTCTGAGTGCCTA
>NW_017307244.1:541993-543048 GCF_000935625.1 Nanorana parkeri | reverse complement strand
TCCTGCGATGAAGTAATAGAAGTGACGCACACTAACTTGTAATATTTCTTTTCAGGGTGGTGGTGCAACGGATTCGAGTGCAGCAACTATGATGTAGTTGCTGCACTCGAATGAAACTGGCCATACACCTATAGATTATCTGCAGATTTTCTGTGGTCAGATGGAAAAAGTGCAACAGATTCCTCCATCTACGCTAAACTGTGTGGCTGGAGGAATCTCCACCTGGGCCAAGCTTCAGTATCTTGCTAGTCGGCCCCACTGGCACTCAAAATACCTGAACAATGCCTGCATCCAATCAGATTGTTCAGGTATTTTGAGAGCCAGCGGGCCGACTTGATTACACATTTATAGACTGTGGCATACCACTTTTAACGAGACTTAGCGCAGCTGGTGCAACACTGCATAAAACTTGTCTTATCACATTGTTAATTTAGTGCATGGGAAATGTGTCAATATTTACACCATATCACAGATACATTTTGTTGTTAAAGGGTATTTATGGTCTTGAAACTCCATAACTTGAACCTCCATAGGTTCTATCCTACCCCTGATAACTATATTGATCTTGAAGTTTGTAAATGTACTTATTGAAGATGACCATAGGATGTACTTCCTCAATGCAGTGACACAATGTCACTCAGCAGCGTGAATAGTACTTCCTTGTGTCACCACTATCACAAAGCCTGCTTTCTGAACTACAACTCAGCGTCTGAACAATGTAACATTATCATTGCTTGCTTGAAGCAATGCATAATGGGATATGTATTCTTGAGAATTCAAGAGTGCATCACATCAAGCAGCAGGAAAAGAGATGCAAAGCACACTGGGAGTCCAGAAAGTTGATGAAAGTGATGGGCAGACAGAAGGCAGCACTCACTACATAAAAGGTATTTTTTCAAGTAAGCTTTGATTGCATTATGAAAAACAACTTTATGATGTATTCCCATTACAATGCTGATGTTATAACAGGGTATAGTATATATTGTGACTTTACTACTCCCTTCATTCCTCCCACATTGTATAGATAAAAATACAAGTGAAGCCACACTTTAGCA
>NW_017307244.1:466387-541979 GCF_000935625.1 Nanorana parkeri | reverse complement strand
TTAGTTCCAGCTTAATATGCAAGTCATGCCTTAGCTGCACTGGGAAAATGACAAAACTTTCAATCACGTGACCTCAGTAAATGCATTGTCAGTCTGAAGGACAGAGTACAGTACTTACACACTTTGTTTACATTATTGCTTATGCAAGCCTTATGTAAAGGTAGACATTACCAACTTATATAGTAACTGACTTTTCCAGAAGCAGCTGAAAATGTGTTAGCAGTTCCCTGCCCCCTGTGACAGCCTCATGCTAAATCATGTGTAGGTGATTCTGCGTACACACATTGGCTTATGTAACAAGAGCAGAGTCCTCAGGTTAACATTCACGGCAGCTAGTACAGTAGCTGAGAAACAATAAGCTAAACATTGTCTTATCTTTCTCTAAAGGCTTTCTGTAGCATCCCGTTGCCAGCTTTTCAGGATCCCTGGAGTGTGCAGGTTCTGGTTAACTGGGACAAGAGGAGACAATGGTACTGTGGTTTGAGGATATCTTGTTTATTGAAGGCTTTACGAGGTGCATAAATGAACAGCATGCTTATAAAATGTTGCTTTTTCCTTGCACGATTTAGCAGCACAGGAATGGTGTAACAAGTTTAATGCTGCCGAAAAGTTAAAGGGGTATCATAATACAGGACAAAAATAGGGGCATATTTAAAAAGCAGCGGCTGTGACATTCACCAGGGGATTTATTGTAGTGGGAATGCCCCCCCTCCCCTTTAAATGCTCATTAGGTTTAGGGCCTTGCTTCTCAACTAGTGGGTCGTGACCCAAAAGTAGGTCGTAACCTTGTGTTCAGTAGATAGACAGCTGCTAGCAGGGGCGGAACTACTGCCTTTGCCTGAGGCTGTGGGGGGGCCCAGTGAGGTCTGGTCCCGGGCACCCCACTTGGTGCACTGCTGACGGGCTTCTCAGTAAGGGGGTGGGGTCATGTGAATCACTGCTCCGACTCCCGGCCGTGTTCCTAGTAACAGGCGGCGGGAGAGGAGAAGCGTGTGTATCACATGCCACGCCCCTACACACCGCCTGACTGGGAAGTTGTGCTGCATCCCCCCTTCGCTCAGTCCGTTCAGCCGCCCCTCCGGCCTATATGGGCTATATGGATCCAGAATATGGATCCATGTCCACTTTCACAGGATCAAACCCTTTAATAGTAAATTCTGTTTAAAACCCTGACTTGGGTGGTGGTAAGAAATGCGTATCAACAGGTCACATGTACACCACAAGACAGACAAAAATTAACCTTTACAATTTTAAAAGCCAACAAGTCCCATGTCACTTTGAATCATGACCATGTGGCCAACAACAAAAAACAAATATTACTGTCTCCAGGTTCACACAGTTAGAGGAAGTTTAGTCCACGGGTGAAAAATAGGATTGCTCTCTTTCTAACCATAAATGTTTGTCTGGTGAATGTCACAAAAGAAAAGAAAAGGAACACTCTTTCCTGTTTTGTAGTTTCATATTAATGGAAATTGCTCAAGAGGCCCTCATTTGATCTACAGAGCATGAGTGCATATCACGATAGAAAAGCACGAGTGAGGTGTGACTGCTTGCATGTGATTAGAAGTCTGGAAAATAAGGGAGTTGATGCTGGTAGTTAATAATCACATTATGGGACAATATTTCACCTTTGACTGCAGTGTCCAGTTAGGGGTCTTTTAAGCAAAATACAGAAAAAAAGCCAATGGTTCAGCCAATCCAAAACATGGGGAAAGTGCTGGTATGTTGAACCATCCACCACCTTTTCTATATATTTTAAAGGCCTTGCGAGAGATATCAGCATTCCTAGATCTGCCTATAAACTGTGGCTATTATGAGAAGATGACATTTTCCATTTTGCTTTCCTTAATTGAGTGCAGCAGAAGGGAAACTCCCTCTGTTGCACCAGGAGCAGTGAGACTCGGTCAGTGGCCATGGTATTCAATTTAGTACAACACTGTCCATTGATTTTGGAAATACCAGTCATGTGTGGACTCACGATGGACAATTCAGAGTCCATTGGTGGACTAATTAGACACATATATGGACAGCTCATCCAGACGCGATCTTGCTCTGGGGTCCTAAGTAGATATCACTTTGGCCTATTGGATAGATGACTGCACAATACAGGCCACCCGCGCATATCGACAGTTCTCTTGTGACAGTTATTGCTAGCATATCCCATAGTTTTCATTGATAGGTACAATTGGTACCATAGTTGGATGTTAAAGACTTTCATATTACACCACATTTAGGGTGTAACATGAAACATGGTCACATCCCCAATCCCCCACCCCCAACTCATTCCACCACACTTACCTGAATCTTGAGGTTCTTCTCCCAGCAGGATGCTGTCATCCATTCACAGGACCTTTAAGTGGAGAGACTGCAAGTCCCATCTGCCGCCACAGCAGAAGGATTCATAGTTCTCAATGGAGTACAAGTACAGTGATGTGACTGCACGTGTAATCCCAAGATACATCCTCCCTTTCTGTACCTGAAAGTCTGTATCTCCTTACTTCAGTATGTCAGTACAGACAGTGGCAAGATGAAGAGTCTGCAGGAGCCTGAGCATTGCTCTTATAATCCACTGATCACAGTTGCAATGCTTTGCAGGCTCAAAAGCAAAAAATAATACATAAACATTTTTTTCTTTTATTAATGTGTTGCATGTATTTTTTTTTTTTTAAAGCTAGCTTCCTATATATATACTTAGTTACTGTATCTAGGTTGACAAAATATATATTTCCATCAAAGTCAACAACTCCAACTTTTTTGTGTGCAGAGGATAGCAAAATAAAAACCTCTGAGGAAGTGTGACCAAGTGTACCTATCAATGGAAACAAAATCTCTCCTAACCTCTCAAAGCAGTGGGGATACTTCCTTGGATCCCCCAAAAATTCCTAGCCTTAGTAATTATACATTTGAATATTATTAGTTCCTGTTCTACTAATACTAGTTATCCTGGATACTATAATTTCAAGCGTATGTGGAGGCAGAACTTTTTTTGTTAATTTTGGATAGCATGGGAAAGGATAAAACTAGGGATGTCCCGATGCCACTTTTTCAGGCCCAAGTTCCCGCTAGCATCGGTATCGGGACATCCCTAGATAAAACCCATGTCTGTTTATTTTTTTGCTCATTTTGTCTCATTGGGTCGATTTCCCTTCACTCCCTTTCATTGAGGTTTAACAGTGAAGTCTTATCAAAGTGAGGGGAATTCACATCTTAGTCAGTTATTATTATTATTATTACTAGAGCTGCACCGAAATTGAATTTTTAGATCGAAACCAAAACAAAAAACATTTGTTAGGCCGAAACCGAAAAGGCCTTTTTTTCCCCCAAAACTTTTTTAAATCAATTTTTAATTATTTTATTTATTATTTGTTTTTATTTTACTGTTTTACGGCATTATTGTGTGATCAAATCTTTACTGCTGAGGTCCTAAGCCGGCCATACAATAAACAGCATGGATCAATTAATCTTCCGTGCCAGGCTATTGTATTTTAACTGGCAGCTTTTGCTTCTGTTAGAATACATGAGCAGTGCCTGCAACTGAAGTCATTAAAAAAAACTGACTTGTGTCACACTGAGGTGTGCTGGTAGGGCAACACACTGCTTGAATTTCGGGCCGAGTTGGAAAAAATGCGAGCAGTGTATGGCCAGCTTTAGTAATGGTTTTTGTCAGATCTGGTTTTGAACTATGGCCTAGCTGTCCATAAATAATTATTGGCCAAAGAGACGTCAAGAGCATGAAATACCAGCTTCTTCTCTGAAAGTTCTGCAGTAAGAGATTCCACAGTGCTTATTTGTATGGGTGTGGTTGTAAAAGGGAATAGTGTTACCAATTCCTTCTGAGGAAGTTCTCCAGGAAGTGATCCCACGGTGTATAACACAGTTTATATGTGTGTGTCTGTATGAGAGAAAACTATGCTACATCACATGATGAACTTGATTACACAATACAATGCATTATGAAAGCAATGATCAGAATTTGTAGTATCACTATTATCCCAGTTATTTGCTTCCAGTTATCTGTCTTTGATTATCTCTGATAGCTCATGAGTTTTTGGATATTTTTATAGCTTTTTTTAAAATGAAATACCTTTTTATCCCTCATTACTAAACAGCTGTAAAAGGGCTTTAAAAGGTAAACTCCAGGTAGATATAAAAGACACAAACTATTGCAGCTCTGTAATCATTAAGCCCTCGTTCACACCTGACTGTTTTGTAGCGCGTTCTACGCTCGACGAACGCTCTACAAAACGGTCAAAAATATAAATTGCATTGTAGTCAATGGTCTCGTTCCCACCTTGGCGTATTTCCGCCCGTCCCTAACGCGCTACAAAACGGCCCACGCCTGAAAAGGTCCAGGTACTACTTTGGGCCGTTTTGTTTGCGCGTTTCTATTGGGATACAGCCAAGTAGCCTTCGGAAACGCGCGACGGTCGCGCGACTTTTTTACCGCGAAGCGCGGTAAAAAAAACGTGCGACAGACGCGCATATGCAATACGCCTAGGTGTGAACGAGGGCTTATAGTTCATTAAATTTATTTTTTAAAGGCCCATTCACGCAACATGGATTTGGCTGCATTGGAAAGGGTTGCTTAATGCATCCACCGCAATTTGCCTTATGTCCTATTAGTTCAGCTAACACCAAGGACATGCCGCGTTTCTATGCAGTGCTGTGAGTTGCGACGCACTGCAATGCGTGGTGCCTAAAATTAAATGAAATTTAATTTTGTGACATTTCCATAAAGTTAGAAAGTAAACAGTGTAATGCATTATATCAATACATTGTACTGTCCCTACAAAACGCTCACCAGCAAGCCCACAATATACAGACCACTGGTGTAAATGGACATGCAAGCAGTGTATTTAGCTGAATTTGACCCTTTTGTAGCCACTGTACAGCAGGGCTGGAGAGTGATATATGTAGCACAAGGAGCCAATCAGGTCATGTGCTGACAAGAAGCATGCTGATAGAAAGAGAAAGCAGAGTGATGAGCCCATCACTGTGCTGCTTATCTTTTCACTGTCTACTCACAGGTTGGGGCGGGAACAGGATGAGCTGAGCTCAGGGGAAATATGTTGAATGAGGCTGTCCATCAGACTGAGGACATTTAATGGCAGAATAAAAAGTACTGCGGGGGAAATCAATGGGTTGCAGTTAAAGCTGGTTTTTGTTTTTTATGTTGTTATTTTCGGCTGGAGTTCTGCTTTTACACAAATATCAGACAAAGCTGTAGCTACATATATAACACTCCATGTAACTCAGCAAGGGACACTGAATGTAGAGATGCCTGAAGGAACCCTTGTGTTTGACTATATAAGAGTCCATCAACAATATCATTTTGCAGCTAGGAGGATGAAATAATTGCATGAATAACTACTACTGCCAATTTTAAAAAAGTACAGATGTCAGCATTGTGGAAGCATTTCAAAAAGTGTGGGATTCCAAGAAGCCTTTTAATAGCCTCTCTCTGTTTACCAGTCATTGATAATTATACTCCTAGTATGCTCGTAGCTAAATATTTAGCTCTTCTGTCTCAAAAGTAGCTCCTTTATGTCCACACTAAAAAACAGAATTTCAGTTTTATAGAAGCTATCACATTGAATCTTTTAGGGGCTTTTCATCTTCCTGAGATTCTAAAGTTGTTCATATACTATGCAAATTCGCACAGTGGGCGCCACTGTAGACACCCTTTCAGCCGGCTCCCACGATCAGCTGATCGAAGGAGCCGGTCGGAAAATCTTCGAATGAACAGAGCGGGAAATTCTTCCAACAACTCTCGTAAGCGTTGATGGAGGATTCTCTAATATTTTCTTTGTTCAGCCCACATGTTGGACGAAGAAAATATTACAGTATATGGCCAGCTTAACACCTTGTTCACACTTCTGTGAATCAACATCGCAGAGGTACTGCAGGGTGCGTTGCGGTGAGCTACGCTATGTCAGCCCATTTATGTGGTTAGGCCTGCCGCAGCTAATTTCCACTGGAAGAAGTGCGTGCACCTTTTTTTGAATTGCATTGCACCGCATTGCATGCTAATAGGTTACAATGCAATGTGGTGCAATGCAATGCACATGCGATGGCCATGTGCATTGGGGTGCCATTAAGAAAAAAATGGCACCACAGCAAACCTAACATTGCAACATTAATGTAGCCCAATGGCAAGATATTTGCTTCATTGCACTCAGGTTGCCCTCCACCATAGTTTCCAGTATAGAATTGCTCAGGTTTAGGGCCCATTCTCACCTGTTTGTTATAATGTATACATAGTAATCAGTGCATGTCAGTGTACATAGGTTAGCCTTTGTTCCAAATAGTGCTAGTTCACATCTGTGCAGTGTGTTAGCATACATTGTTTTGTTGATGCCCTTTATAGGGCCCATCGATGACAATGGGAGCACATGAAAACTCAAATGTGCATAAAAACACATGATTGTTGACATTTAAGAAGAACTCCAGGCAAACTTTTTCTTAACCCTTGCAGTGGGGTTACCAGCACACTACAGGGGTTAAGTGTTTGTTTGTGCCTAAGTGACATAATGACAAAGTTATACTCACCTGATCCTCCAAGACAACTTGCTCTTAGACCAGTCCCTGGAGACTCTCTCCTCCACTGCAGCGGTCTAAGGTCCCTGAGTCATCATATTCTATACACAGTGTACATTCCATACCATTGCTGCAGCGGAGGGGGAAACGGGCAGGAGGGAGCGCTGTGACAGCCAGGCAGCTGTGAGGTTCAGGTCAGTATAACTTTGTTATTTTTGCACCTAGACACAAACGAACATTTGACCTTTGCACTGCAGGGGTAGCCCCACCGCAAGGGTTAAGAAAAAGTTTGCCTGGACTTCTGCTTCATCAAGAGAAATCTATCAGTGCATGGCCAGCTTTAGTGTAAGTAAGGTTGCCTTGCTCATTGCCTCTAATTTTCCATTTTGTCTTTTGGAGATTCCAGCAGTAGGAAACTGAGTGTATAGTGTGAAATTCCCCAGAACTAAACTATACAGAGTCAGTCACAACCTCACAGGCCTCAATTTACTATCAGATCTTCTACTTTATGCTAGACAATTGAATCTGGAGGTCTATAAGCCAGGGGCCCCTAATGCCCTGTCACTTACACAGAAAGCTGCTAGTAGGTAGAAAGTGTAGACATCTAGGGGTGCCACACATATCTGAAGCAGCTTTCTTTGCCCTCTGCATGCCTGCTTCCATTTCCCCACCATTTCTTTTGGTTTATGGGGGTGCCTCTATGGCCAACAAGAATGTGTGTGAGGTGGAAGGAGGTAAAGAAGCCCATCATTTGCAGAAGTTTCTGAAGATCTTGTGTTCAAAATGGTCCAGAATTGATACAGATGAACAATAATAGGCAATAGTATTTATATTTTGGTCCCCTGACTTCCTGAGCCTTGGTGTACCTTACTACCTATGGATGTCCCATAGAGGATGATATAAAAAAAGACAGCACGGGGAAAAGTCTGTGTTGCCCAATCACAACCCAGCTGTCCTTTCTTTAGCCAAGACCAGCAAATTAAAGAAAACATCTTACTGGATATGTCCATATTTCTAATCTTCATAGGTTACCTCAGAGGGAAAACGTGCAAAGAAATGTTTACAGCATTGCCTGCCAGTGTCTCAATTTTCATAAATGTCCCCAAGTGCCTTGAATTTTGAGCATGCTCCTGCTGGTAAAACTGCCATCCAAACACAGCATTTAAATGCCCATCAGAGATTTTGCCAACCTCTAAATGTAACATCATCATTGGCAAGTAAAGGCAGCAATGTGCTATTTAAAACATACTTATTTCGTACTGTGTTATTACAAGAATTTGTTGGCTTGGTCACTATTCTGAAAGGTAATGCCAGTTTCAAAATGTCCTTATAGTTCTTTATGTTACAATCTAAAAATAATTTTAGGAGTGGTAGCACTGTACAAATAAGCACACCTATTTGTATAGAAGTTAATTAATATTCATTGTGTATGTGTTCACATTATTAATTTTGCCGATGCAGAGCAGGCAAGAATGTGAGGCTAGCTGAAATAGCTGTGTTAATATGCTTGGCATCTACCAACATAGTGCAAATGCATTTTACACATGTCCCAAGGATCTGAATCTTATTTATATTTAACATTCATCTATTAATACATATTCGGGCTACACAAGTGTATCATTATATGTAAAATAAATACTTTACTGTATATTTAAACAGAATTCTGTCCTGTTTTTCGGGTGGTCAACATAAGCCCAGGCCAAAGACAGAACCTAAATGTGTCATACTGTCAATACAGGAAACAATAAGAGACTTTCGAATCTGTTACATGTAAAACACTATTATAATCTGTATTCAATACATGTTGGGTTTATTATATAAGGCAAATAAAGTACAGATGATGTGCAAAGTCAAAAATACCCCTAGTGTCCCCTTTCCACTTTAAATAAGCTGAAGTGCAGATTGCACTTCAATAGCCTATTGCTCAGCTTCTGGAGCCCAGCAATGACAGCTCAGGGACAGGAAGTGATGTAATGTGCATCGCTCCCGGTCCCATAGAACAGGGAGGAAATTGGTAAACGGATGTTCGCCGCTCTCCTCCCCAGCTTCCCGTCGGCACCCGACATGCCGATCCCGGGCCTACAGGTGGGGCAGCGAGCCTGGCGGCAGCTGAGTCACCAGAATCGCTTCTATTGTAAAGCCGACAGCCGGCTCTACGAAGATGAATAGATTCTGTTTACAATCCCCTTAAGGACCCATGACGGAATAATAAAAGTCCTTAAGTGGTTAATTATGCTTGATGTTTTTTGGATAAGGATTAGGGATTGCTTATGTGTCTGTGACTGTGCCTGTTTGATTCACTGAGACCAAAAAACTGCTCATGGATTAAACCCATCAGTTCTTACAAACTTGTTTGTAATATGTCTGTAATTGTAAAACTTTTGAAAATAAAACACATCAGATCTGTCAATGATAACCTTACTGGCATTTTTCTCTGGAACTCCTCACTGTTGATCTACTTACGGTATGTTTAGTTACCTTCTTATCAAATGTTTATCCTTATGCCATGGAAATTCTACGGAAGTAGAATGGAAAATATTCTCAAACTATATTGTAATAGGTAATGCAGATTTTCTCTCTGTACAGAGCTGATATATAAACGTGGAACATGAAGTTGGTGGAAAAGTGGAGCACTTGTTGGTAGCGACCAATGAAAGGCCTTGTTTCATCCATTCGGTGAGTTAAAAATGAAACATCATTCCCCACAATGGACAATTGCATAAAATTTCCTTGCTCCATTCTTTGGATATCAGCCATAGCATGATGCTTGTTTAATAAGACAAAGTGGCAACACACGGGGTCTATTTATAACTTCTTTTACATAAGATTTGCACAGCTTTCACACAAGGTTCACACATTTTTCTAAGTGTCTTCTACTGCCTTGCAGCTTACCAGTCATTAGATGTGGTTGCTACATAATTCTCTTTATTTTCACTTGGTGATCTTGCCAGTAACACACCTCCTGTCCTACAATGCTCATTCACCATACTGTATTTATGAGGAAGCAGTGCTGTTGCACTGGCACAAGAACACATAAACCTCCTTTCTCTTCATCTGCATAACATAAAGGGGTAGGGGTTGTAGTCTTCAAAGTTTGCTGAGAACAATGTAATTGGTAAGAGTGAAGCACAGGCAGGAGGTTATTGGCAGACAAGATTTTAAAGGGTATTTTTTGCATTTAACAAACGCCACACCCTCAGGGCCGGTGCTAGGATTTTTGCCTACACCGGCAAAGTTGCATTTTTGGGCCCCCCCTTAAATGCCCTGTTTTTTCCACCCTCACCCTGCAGCACGCTCAGGCGGCCGCTTGCCTTGCGGTAGCGCCGGGCCTGCATACCCTTTAACCTTTCATGGACTTGCGTAGTGTTAATCCGTTTGCTGATTCAGACAAAGGACAGATGCAGGGTATGCAAGGTATGGTTTATTCCCTTTTCTACGTTTAGCGCTCTCCCCCGAAGGAGCCACCAGAATAACCCAGGTCATCACTAGTTGTCTAGGGGTTTTGGTCTTCAGCTGCCCCATTAGCATTTAACCGCCCTCTTCTTCAAAGCTGATATCCACTCCAGTAGTATAAGGCTGAATAACTTTTATTAACATCTTCACTCTGGGGAGAGAGGAAATAGGGATCCTAGACATCCAGGGTAGTACAGACATACAGGGTTATTCACAAAAGGGTGAAGAGTTTGGAGAAGGCAGAAGTGAACAATCTAGGACAACATCGCTGAACTGAAAAGTGAGCGGAATTGTATAATTTTTCCAAATCAGCTATTTTGGCCAAGATTGTTCACTTCTCCTGCCTTCCCCAGACTCTTCACCCTTTTGTGAATAACCCTGATAGACTCCAGACTTACCAGACCTTTTTAGCATCTCAGTAAAGATCCATTTCTAGTACAGCGAATAGGAATTTGAGTAGCAGATGAGCAGTGAGTGAGCACAGATCCTCAGCAGGAGAGACACCAGACTTGCTCTTACGGTCCACTATGTTCCAGGCACCTCCAGTAGCCATCAGTTTCCCTGGTTCTCCTCCTCTGACAATCCACAGGCCTCCTCCATACTTGAGGCCCATGGAAACATTTCCCACACTCCAGAATCCCTACCCCTAGGCCTCAGGCCTAGCCTGGGGGTAGGCTGGACAGCACTCCAACCTGGACTAATCCATGGCTGGCACAAGACAAGACTGAGCACATGGCAATTCCCTCCAGTATATGTACCCTATGCCAGCATTCACCACTGATTGGGAGAATCCCAGTGAGTGGCTGCTGTACATACACTCAGTGTCCCTCATTGGCTGTCCCACTCTACAGTAGAGTCACACTCCACCAGGTAGGTACAATCAATGGCAGACATCTGGAATTTACCAGATAAATGCCAACTATAATCCAGCCAAGCTGACTACAGCCACGGATATCACTAAGGGGCTTATTCACTATGGAGCCGAAAGTTCAGCCGTAGCATCAGCAGATCCTTTGGCCGCCTGAGCCCTTCGGTTCAGTTGAATCGAAGGGCTGCTGAACGGGCTATTCACAATAGCCCGTACGACAGCCGAAGGCAGCTGAGTGGCTCAGCCAAGTCGAAGACATATGCTTCGGATCGACTGAGACGAAGTGACATGCCGAAGCACGGAGAAAGGTCAGCCGAAGACCGACCCTTCTCCACGTAAATGACACCTTTGCGGAGCCAGCCGTGATCTCACGGCTGGCTCTGCCCAGCTGTAATGACAGATCAGCATCCCCAAATAACCTGGGGACGCTGATCTGTCATTAAACAATAACAACTGGGCTAGAAGACTCTGGCAACTGCTGGCCAATAGGAAACAGTTGGAATGCCGCCGGTGTCCATCGCGTACGGTCAGGTCGGCATGCGGGTTTTTTTTTTCTTTTCTTTCAAATATCTGAATTTTTGTTAATATCCCTATTTTTGTAAATTGTTAAATATAATTTTTCAGCATTTTTTTCTATTCTGCTCACTACCTAGGAGGTACTGAGGAGAATAGCTGAGCGGCATTCGGCTATTCACTTACTGCCGTTTGGCCCCTATTAGAATAAGGGTGAACGGCAGTGAGTGAGCTGCCGGAGCTTCGACTCAGTCGATCCAGATGTTGGATCAGCTGAGTTGAACTCCTTCTGCACTTCGACTCAGCGGAACATGCAGAGCATGTTCGGCTGACTGAAGGCAGCCGATGTATGGGTGATTTTAGCCGATGTATGGCTGAACAGCATTCGGCTCACTTCACTTCAGCTCGGTTATTCACTCGGCTGCCTTCGGCAGCTAAGTGAATAACCCCCTAAATCTCCAGTAGCCACCTCATAAAAAGTGATGGGGGCTACATATGTAGAAAATATGACTGATGCAAACGGATTTCACAACAATGTTGGAAGGTTCTTTGTGTAATAATGATTCCTTTTTCATAACAAGCAAGTGTCACACACCTCTACATGGCCCAACTTTTGCATCAATCTATCTTTCACTTTATAGTGGTTGATGTTTATGTAACATCAACCACTATAAAGTGAAAGATAGATTGAGTGTTCTAGCAAATGGCCTCTGCCTGCTAATATAAGAATCCTATTAGAATCCTGCCACATACTTTTAGTGCATCATATTTCTAATCCTAGCATAGTTTTGTCATAATGGATCCTGTAAGCAAAAGCTTAATTTCTTTCCAGCAGACACCCATGAATACTATGTTCCTTTGGTAGCATATTACGGTCAACAGTTGCTGTGAGATCAAAGAAAGCCCAGTTAGCTAATTTGAAAAGTGCGGTAGGGCAGTCAGTCATTTGAAATCCTGCATCTTAAATGTAAATATATGCTGTAGATATTCTAACGCTTCTGATGACCTGATAACTCCATGGGTGTTTATTATTATTTTATTAGGTCTATTTAGGGAACTAGGAACTAGGAAATCTAAGTGTATATACATTTATTTGAAAAGGATGTTTTCAGGGTTTACAAAGATACACAGAAGGGTTGAGGAATGAAAACTATCTGACAGGGAAAGTGCTTCTCATTTGACTACACGTTTGTATTCTCAATCACATACAGAGTCATTTAGAACCTAAAATATGCTGAGTATAGAGATTTTTATGCGTCTTTAACATTTTTACAAGCTTGCATATCTTTGTAGTTACATTAAAGAAGAACTCCAAGCAGAATAAAAATGAACCCTTACAGTGCAGGGGGCACTGCAAGAGTTAAAAGAGAACTATGGCTCAACCTTTTTTAGATATAGTTCTCTTTAGGGTCACACTTACTAATCAGCTCCTGTGACCCAAAACTCGGTATATAGCAGGCTGTTGCCCGCTATATGCTGAAAGCGCAGTGCTGCACCTGGGAAAAATCCCAACAATATTGTCAGGATCCACCCCACTGTCTGATTGACAGCTGTCTCTACCTCTCAAGAGCCAAAGCCAGCTGTGCTCGCTCCCTCCCCTGTCTGTCCCTCCAGTCAGCGATGGAGGAATGGAGAGGGGCTCTATAGTTCTTTAGCTTAAAGGAGAACTATGAGGTGAGTGCTTTTCACTCACCTGATAGTTCTAGCCGACCTGTGACAATGAGACTGTCACAGGTCGGCTCAGTAGATCGAGAGGTGAGCGAACACATGCCGGTGTTCGCTCACTTCTCGATCCTGTCACGGCCCCCCACTGACAGGGGACGTGATGGATTCCCCCCACCCTGCTCCAATCCACCAGCGCTGACTGGCGGAACGGACGGGGGAGGGGGCGGGTACAGCTGGCTCTGCCTCTAGATAGGCAGAGCCAGCTGTCACTCACGCAGCTGGGCGGATCTCGACATCGATGTCGGGATCCGCTCCGGCTGCGGCGTCTCAGTATACCGCGAGCTGTAGCTCGCGGTATACTGAGCTTAGGGTGATGGGAGGACGCTAGTTTGTGTCCTCCCGTTACCCTAAGAAGAATTATAGGGAAAAGCCCTGACCCTATAGTTCTCCTTTAAGAACATGTCGGCTCTATAGATTGAGAACTGTGCAATCACAAACCGCTGATTGCTCAGTTTATGGTCTTCTTCCTGCAGAGAGCGGTGACAGCCTGTCACCGCTCTCTGCAGGGAGAAGACCGTGAACTGAGCGATCAGCGGTTTGTGATCGCTCAGTTCTCAATCTATAGGGCCGACATGTGACAGCTGCAGTGTCACACGTTGGCTCTAACTATGGGGGTGAGTGCCTTTTACTTTATCTAATCGTTTTTCTCTAGGTCACCAAATAGAGAAGATGTACTCACCTGATCCCCGATCCCGTGCCAGAGACTGCTCACCTCCCTCCCGTTCTGCTTCCAGTGGTGGTATACCCCTCTCATTCTCATGTCTAATACATTGTATTAGACATGATGACTCACGGGTCATTACACTGCCGGAGTGGAGGGAGAGAGAGGCTGCTGGCACCAGTCTAACAGCCAAGCTCAGGTAAGTATAATCTTCTTTATTCAGTTCCTACAGAAAAACGAGCAGTTACCCTTGCAGTTTGGGGTTCACACCCACTGGAAGGGTTATTTTTATTCTGTATTGTGTTGTTCTGTAAATATATAGATGCAGAGAATCTCCTTTAAATGGAGCTCTCAGTGGGTCAGTGCAATTATTCTTAAAATGAAGCATTCATTTTCTCAAGAAGATTTACGTTTACCCCTTAACCAACACTATATATTCACCTTTTTTACTTCTGTGCCACTTCATTCACCCACAAGGATCGAGGAAAGAAAGCACTGTGTAAGCTCCAAACTAACTTGTTGGAGGTCACACAGGGCCACGGAATCCTTTCCTACCCCAAATTAACAACTTTGGACCAACCAGGACCTAGCACTGTCACGTAGGATTGTGGGAACATATCACATGCATGAAAGTAATAGGTATTCCACTTTTTTCCTGCTGATGAAAGTAGTGACTGCAGAATGCGGGAACGGTGAGTATATGCACAGTACATAGTTACCATTTCTGCCTTGCAGCACTGAGGTCCCTGCTTCAAATCCAGGTTTGGCCAAGACACTATCTACGTGGCGTTTGCTAGTTCTCCCTGTGCTTGAGTTGGTTTCCTTTGAGTGCTACACTTTCCTCCACCCTCCAAAGACATGATACGGGATCTTAGATTGTAATCTCCTTGAGGGCTAGTTCACACCAACCTTGTGGCCCGGAACGCACCGGATCGCATTCCGGCCGGCTCACTTTGTTTTGGGGCGAGAGGGGCTGTGGTGGTGCATTGAACTCAATGGCACCGCAGGCACGCCCTCCAGCTGCAATGTGATCGGCCGCACGGGAACATCAGTGCCTGCGTTCTGGTCCGGTGCAGTGCACAATTTTTTCTGACTGCACTGGACCGAAACGCAGTCATTAATGTGCAACGATTTCCCATGCACCGGACCACATTGTGGCCGGAGGGGACGTGGCTGCGGTGCCATTGAGTTCTATGCAATGCCACACCTCCTTCCTACCCAAAGCAAAGTGAGGCAACCGGAATGCGATCCAGTGAGTTCCAGCCACAATCAGACCGGAACGCACTGAGGATGGTGTGAACTAGCCCTGAGGGCAGGGACTGACGTGAATGAATAGTATGTAAAGTACTGCATAAATTGACACTGCTATGCAAATATGTGTAATAAATAAATATGCTACAAGGGAGAATCATTTACTTCCCCCTCATGAGCAAAGGAAAGGTTCACTTCAACAAGGGATAATGCAGGGCCAGAAAGCACAGAGGTTAGACCGGTTTGAAATTCCCCTGAAATTCTCTGCTATTCATTTTATTTTTAAACCAATATCAAGTCGAGTTCCAAGAAGATGCAAAAATTCAATGAAAACACCCCACCTCATTTATCTGCACTATGTCAGCTTCTCAAGTTTCATGTTTGCTACAGAAACGGAAAGAAAACGTTTTATTGGGAATTTCTGTTTAGTAAGTCAGGAAATGAACAATGAGTAGTTTTTTTTTTATCAGCCCGGGAGAGGGCTGAGTTGATGGGAATACACATTGTGTGTGTATCTTATTGTTAGAGAAAAGTCAGTTATGGTAAATAGCGAATTGTTCTTAATTCTCACACTTCTCATCACTTATGTCTGGACAGTTTCTGAGTTAAGGCAGAATGCCGGGCAACTCTGAAAACACCCTTTAGCTCAGCTATTTGCTGCAAATGAAATATATATTAAATGCCAGCTAATATAACTTCTTAAAATCTTTGCTCCCACTACTTCCTGCACTGCAGATAGAAGACTGGGAGTAAAAGCTTATGCGTGATGATCCAACATGTGTTCAGGTACTGGGAGCTGACGCTGAAGAGTTAAAATGGAATATGCATAACTGAGGTGCTGGATGTGACTCAGCAATGGATCATTATTAAACAAGATCACATGAATTCATATGGGGCTCAATGGCTCTGGTAAGATTGCTCTTAATGCAGAACTCCAAGGACTTTTTGTATTAACCCTTGCAGTGGGGCTACCCCCAAACTTCAAGGGTTAACTGCTCATTATGGTCTAGGGAGGAAAATAAAAAGTTATACTCCTTGGAGCCAACCAGCTGTTACAGCGCTCCCTGCACTCTGTCGCTTCTATTGCTGCAGCAATGGTATGTCCCTCGTCCTTCCCACATTCTATACATTGAGGGGGATTTATCAAAACTGGAGCAGACAACATTTGGAGCAGCAGTGCATGGCAACCAATCAGCTTCTCTCTTTCATTTTCAAATATTAACAGAACAAACTGAAGAGAGAAGCTGATTGGTTACCATGCACAGCTGCTCCAGATTTTGTCTGCTCCAGTTTTGATAAATTCCCCCCACTGTGTATAAAGCATGATAGCTCACAGGATCCTTAGACTTCTACAGTGGAGGGGGAGAGATGCTCCAGGGACTGGCATAACAGCAAGTTGGCTCCGAGGATCAGGTGAATATAACTTTGTTATCCCCCTAGACCAAAAACAATCACTTAACCCTTGCAGTGCTGGGGTAGCCCCACTGCAAGGGTTAATTAAAACAAATTCCCCGGAGTTCTTCTTTAAACAGGGTGCCTGCAAACAGGGGATCTCAAGTATAGAAGCTCCATAACAAAAGGTCCATACCTCAGTGCAGACCTGGTGCTGGAAGGAGAGTCTACAGAAGCTTGAGCATTGATCACAGTTGCAATGCTTTGCAGGCTCCAAGGGAAAAATAATAATAAATGCATATTTTTTATTTTTGCAATATGGGTGCATTTATTAAAAAAATGTTTTGCAAAAAGTGGAATATGCCTTTAAAGGAGATCTGTCATCAACAAGCAACTATATCAAGTGGTACAAGTTAACTTAATGAACAAAGTAACCTTTCTCCAAGACTGTCATTGCCCTGATTAATGTTACTATGTAATACAAAGTTCATTCTGGGTACTGTTGATGATTACTTGTTTGCAGCTTCTAGACACAGAGCAGTACTGAGAGCTCTGACACATCTTTCTACAGAAGTTTATGGCCAACCTTAAAGTGACATTAAAGGCAAAAAATGTTTTCCCTCCCCCCAATGTTAATGTTAGCACTTACCTTAAATGATGTCTCTTAATCCGATCTTCCTCTTCTTTCCTGATGTTTTCATCTGTCCCTCCAGCGGTGCGGCGGCTCTCCGATCCAGCGCTGACTCCTCTGTCCTTGCAGGCACTTCCGATCCAGCGGTGTCTGCATGCGGGGGCACGCGTCCATAGACTTACCTTGCGTCTCTGCTTGCATGCGCCCGCCCCAAGATGCTTTGTGGCTGCCTGAGCAGTTTCGTTTTCCCGGACGGGAGCGCGCGGCCAAGACGGGGTAAGTTTAAACTGCTGTTAAAGCGTTTTTTTTTTTTTTTACACTTTTTGCATTTATCTTCTGCTTGCTAGCAGTAGATATATGCAAAAAAACGGAGGGTTTAGAACCCCTTTAAAGCCTAACTCAAGGTACACCAAAAAATCTCCCCTTGCAGTGGGGCTATCCTTGCACTGCAAGGGTTAACTGCTCGGAGATCTCTGTAAAGGACCTTTGATTATCTGATCACCACTCCTGCAGGCTCCAAAATTGGTGCCCACAGCCTCTCTTCCCCCTTATGCTCTGGTGGTCAGAGACCCACTAACATCATCACTTCTAATGCAATAGACCTGCGTTAAGCTGGCCATACATCTATAGATTTTCTGCAAATTTTCTATGGTCAGATGGAAAATGTGCAACAAAATTCTCCATCCCGAGCATGCTACCAACCCGCCGAAGACGAAAGTCGTGCGACCGTACAATAGATTCGGTCGCACGCTGCCCATACACCTGCCGATTATCGTCTGATCGGGTCAACCTGAAAAACTGACAGGCACATCTGATCAGACCCACCATGTAAAAGGGGCCCAACTTTGATATAATCCTGGCAGAATCTTGATAAACACTGGTCTTAGCATGTAGTAGTGCATGTAGCATTAACATTTGGCTCTCATCCAAATTCTTATTGCCAGATAAAGGGACTTTACCTGGCAATGAGCCAAATGAGTAACCATTAAGGAAAGATATGAGATGTAGTCCCACACTTTTCTGACTAGGAAGTTTTTGTTTTGGTGGATTTCCCCACATTTTATGTCCTGAAGAAACATTGCGGTTGACTTATCAAAGGGAAGTAAACTGTTCACTTTGCAAGGGAATGTTCCCTTAACTTGGTAAATGTTGTGAACATTCACTTTGCAAAGAATACCCAATTATGTGCATGGAAAATATTAATAATACAAAAAACATTATTTCTCATTCAGTAAAATAAAGGAAAACGTCCTTGCAAAGTGAAAAATCCCTCACAAATGGATTAGTAAATCAACTTAATTGTCACCCGGACAGCACGTGAGGGGAAATCTCCCAATGAGGAAACGGAGAGCTCTACAAGCCATGACGTTTTGATTTGAGACATCATTTAAATGTGACTTTTGAATTGAGGAGGTCTGGGGAATTCTGCAGTAGATAGTCACACTTTTCTGTAATAAAACCTGTTTTGCATGTTATACAGTATATATTTATATGTTAACATTTCCCAGTTTCAGGCAACACAGTGTTGTGATAATTGGAGAAGGTTAAAACATTTATGCATTCCCCTTTTTTTCCTAATTTTTAAGGTTATTTCAAATGATTTATGTGTCAGGGGCTGAAGGTGGCATGTTCCACGCAGATAGAGCCCTTGTGATTGTGTACTGCATGTTCCATTTCTCTAGAGGGGAAATGAGTTGACAAAGTTCTCAGATGTACTAGAAGAGAAACTATGTTATTGAACTTCTTGTAAAGTTAACATTCGCTTACAATAACCTTCGTCCTGAAAGCTCCCAGTGTCAACTCAGTTTTCAGCTCGGGCTGAATCGTTTGCCTTAGTGCACTAGTGCACTTTATTTTCACATGACTGAGCAAGTATGGCATGTGAGATGAATTAGCAAGGACAGGCAACCTGTGACTGCCCAATTACTGTGCAACCACAAGTACCAGCATGCCAAAAGAATCCTAATGTCCCAGTTTGGCACACTTATACTTTTCTCAAATGATAGCTGAAAAAAAATCAGGTTTGTTATGATTTTGTTCCAGGTTTATAGAGCTGAAGATGAACTGTGTAAGCTCCAAGTCATTCTAGTTAGATCTTACACAGAGGACTCTCTTCCCGCTGTTATGTGACAACACTGGACCACTAAGCACTATTGCTGTCACATGAGCAAGGTGAGTGAGTGAGTCACATGATCCCCATTAACAAAAGTACCAGATCACTTCTCTTCACCCCCAGCGGTGAACTGATTAGCGGTAGAACAGTAAGTATAGGCAGAAGAGTGGTGGTTGAGCATTTTAGTGAACATCTTGCTTTTCCTGCATGAGCAAAGCACATGTACACTTTAACGTCTTCATTTATAAACAACCTTGATATGTCATGATTGTGTCACTACTGTGGCTAATGGTAAATTGGGGCCTGGCTGCATTGGTGAATGGGGTGACAGGGTACCATAGGGAAGGCAAGACCTTTCAAGCCAGCTATCAAGTAAGCTAAACAATCATGGGAACTGCACATATGAATTTATTACTAGCTTTCAAACTAATCTAACAATGTCTAATGTCTGTCTGTCTAACAATGTGCATTAAAAACAGAGGTTTTAGTTGCACAACTTTTGCAAAAGATGTGAAAGCCACACTGCCTCGTCAAGGCCCCTCTGTGTAGTGTGGTCTTAACTCTAATCTATGAGAGCCTCCAACTTGGAGCATATATAGCAAAGAATGAATTGGATGCAGGTATGCTTGGAGGTAGCCCATTTCTCCTTAAAGGCACAGGGACACAAGCCCACCACATCACAATGGCAACTGAAGCCCCCATTGTATCCTTACACCAAGTCCAACAAAAATAGCAACCAAATTATTTACAATCTATGACTAGCTATTAAAGTGAGGTGCACATGGGAGGGCCTTCTACAGTACAAACACAAAAATGTCCAAGCAAACTTACCAGCTAGCCTGCAAAAAAACAATTGATCAAGTCAATCTGTTCATTTACCTAGTCTGATGTAAAGGTTCGCTTTACTCTTAATTTAATTGTTTTCCTGCTATGTAATTTGTATTGCTTTTTGGCTTCACACTGTTGTTTCTGAAGGGCAGACTGTCAATGATTTAGCCTTTGATCTTTGTTCTCCTGTATGCATCATTCCCATCATTCCTATGATGTTCCAACCACTAAAGCATGTTTATTGTTTGGAGGAAAATATACTGTGTACTCGCATTCAACTGAACATTTAGTCACAGCGATATTTCTGTATGCATGCTAACGCCAGCCTGTTTGCATTACAACCGAACTAGCTTGAGAGTTACGGAACAGTGTTTTGAAAGATAAGCCGCTCCGCAATCAATAATGTGCATAGCACAAAACAAAACAGCATTGCAGAAAAACACACGCAAAAGCAGTATCAGCACACTCTATTCAATGTGTCTCAATGCAAAAACACCAATCACTGTAGCTTTTACTTTTGTTTGTGCTTTAACTAGGTCACAATGTAGTGAACATTACTGTAGTGAACAAAATAATGGCTTTGAGGTAGCCAGCCACAATTGCATGTTATGTTTAAGTGAATAACAGTGTTAGCGTTTATTGCTAAGAATTGCTGTTTTCGTAATTAACTGTAATTATTGATGAGTCTTAAGAACATACAGTCTGTCCAGTAAGAGATCTGTCCACAGTAGGTTTTCAAAGGTAAATATTGTGCTCATGTCAATCATTGATTTTTCAGTTGATAAGATCTGCAAAGATTTTTATGATATTTAAATCAGTTAAAACGTATACCGCAACACATTGGGGAAGCCGCAGCATCCCCAATGCCAAGCTCCAGCACAAAAGGTTCTACAGTTAAAACCACTTGAAAGAGCCTTGTAGAAGGGGGTACTTCAATTCCCAAAAATGCATTGGCCATATTTTAAGTTAATGCTAATAAATGATAGAATCTAAATTACACAGTTATATGACTCTGTGTCGCGGTGCTCCTTATCTACCACACACCAATGTCACCACTGAGGCACCACCACTTAGACTGGTTTCTCAAGGAGTTGAGCAGCTGGGGACCAACCAAGATGACCCACCATCCATGACTATCTGAACCTCATCTTTTTGGGTTCAGACCGCAGACACTATTTAAGACCAACATCCATAACCATCTCAGCCATTGAACAACGTATATTTTAGTTGTCATTTGGTGCTGCATTTCTAGATGCTTCAGTGTAAAAATGTCCTTTGAGTCATCAATGAGTGATCATTTTCATGCATTAAGAACATGTGAAGACATGGGCTTGCTGCCTAAACTCCCAGTAGTAACCTATTTCAGATTATTTTCCTGTTTTGAATCTCACAAGTTTTGAACACATTACTTCAAGTGTATGTGAACTTTAAAACTTATTTTTGTAGTATGTTTGGCATCATACTTCACTGTATGCAGTTTTCTCTAGCAAATAGTTTTTTTGTGAATATGTTGCTGTTAATTACCTAGAGATTCTACAATTAACAACAAATACCCTGTTGCAGGCTGATAACACTAAGCCATTGCCTGACAATTAGCAGTAATGCTGTCAACCTGCTGTATGCACACTT
Organism: Nanorana parkeri; assembly: GCF_000935625.1. Classification (NCBI taxonomy): domain Eukaryota; kingdom Metazoa; phylum Chordata; class Amphibia; order Anura; family Dicroglossidae; genus Nanorana; species Nanorana parkeri. The sequence goes on along the minus strand of NW_017307244.1, from coordinate 520,378 downwards.
TGATGTGTCCTTTGGGTGACTTATTAGGTTTGCATGAGGCATAGGTGAGACTTTTTGGACAGCTCAATGGCCAACTAAAGAAGCTTGACTTGCAGGCTGCCAATGCTGATGCTAAATAAGAGTCAACATCTTAGACTTGTCATCCTGAGGTAAGTGTTGTTACAGGCAGGATTGGCTCTCCAGACAACAAACTTTACAACAGAGTCACAAACAATGTATTTGCTTCAAAAAACTGTATACATTGAAGCATGATGCCAAACATACTAAAATTTGGCTATACACACACTGTAAGGTACCCATGCAGCGTGTCAAATTCTTGTATGATGAGATTGATTTCATACAATGCCTGAGCCCTTTTTTGATTTGAAAATTGGTACTAGCGTTAACTGTGGAATGCTGAAATCCTGACTGCCTGCAAAAAAAGCACTAAGATTCAGTTCACCAATCAAAATGATAATGTCTGGCCCTAAATCTTTCCCTATATAGCTGCCTATATATTTGCAAATTAATTTGTCCAAGACTTTGGGGTCTATTCACAAAGCTGCCTAAGGATCTAGTCGTAGCTTCGGCTGATCCTTCAGCTAGCTTCGGCCCCAGGACTCCTTCGGTTCAGTAGAACCTAAGGGCTGCTGTAGGGCTATTCACTATAGCCCATACAGCTCCCGAAGTTGGCCACGGGCTCAGTCAAGCCGAAGGCATATGCTTCGGATCGACAGAGCCCAGGTGAAAGTCGAAGCTAGCCGAACGGCCAGCCATTGGGCGGCCGACAACCTGCTACTGACAGCTGGACGGAGCCAGCCGTCATCTCACGGCTGGCTCCGTCCACGTACACAGACAGATCAGCGTCCCTGGTCACCAAGTAACCAGGGATGCTGATCTCCAGACAGCCCAACTCTCCCGGACGCTCCGGGAGTCTCCCGCTATTAGATAGTGGCTCCCGGCCGGCCGGGAGAGAAACACTTTCTCCCGGAAAGTTTTACTCTGCTCGATAGAGCAGAGTAAACCTTTCCCTGCTCTGTTGTCTTTTTTTTTTTTTCTGACATCGGGGACCAGGGGACGCTGTTCCATCATTAGGATGAGAGATTAGCAGAGCCGGCTTTTTATATCACCGCCGGCTCTGACAAGCTCTCATTGTAATGACAGCTGGTCCCGGCCAATAGAAAACAGTTGGGCGGAGCTAGCTGTCACTGCTAGCTCCGCCCAATCGTTTTCTATTTTATTTTTCAATTTTTTAACGGTTTTTCTATTCTGCTCAGTACCACAGAGGTACCGAGCAGAATAGCAGAGCCGAATGCCTCTCGGCGGCATTCGGCTATTCACTCACTGCTGTTCGGCATCTATGAGAATAGGCCGAACAGCAGCGAGTAGCCTGCCGGAGATTCGGCTCAGCCGATCCAGATGTTGGATCGGCTGAGTCGAACTCCTTCTGCACTTCGGGTTGGGCCACAGCAAGCCTATGTACGGCTGATTTTAGTCGGTGTACGGCTGAAATCAGCCGTACAAGCCTGAAGTGAATAGCTGAACAGCATTCGGCTCACTTCACTTCGGGCCGGTTATTCACTCGGCTGCTTACGTCAGCTTTGTGAATAGGCCCCTTTATCTTGGCAGTGGATAGCCTGACCTGGCTATAAACAATTGTGGCCAAATCTAAAAATATTGGGTCTTTCAGACTGGTTCTAAAGAAGCATATCGTGCTGGTGACAACAGAATGGTTGTTTGAGGGCCACGAGCACAGTTCAAAATAACCTACTTTCCAGATAACCTAGGCTTGTATAAGCATAATACTATAATAATGAATAATCCAATTGATGCTTTTTTGTTGCTCTTACTAGGTGATTAGGACTAATTTGCAGTTCTCATTCTGCTGCCATGTCTTTTTATTTTCTCAGAAACAGGCAACCTAAAAACACACAAATTAAAGTTGCCTCCTTTTATGCCGTCACGGTACCTTGTAATCCCTAAACTTCTTTGTGTAAGTGGGACAGCTGCTACAACTGCCACTTCAGCATACAAAAAAAACTGTTGAAATTATCTTCTACCTTCCTAGAAGAACAGGTGGTGGTTTACCGGTACATTGATCTTCTGCCTATTCCACTTGGGATTTAATAGGAAAGACTAAACACAGTTTAAAATGTGGAAACACAAACTATAGATATTTTTATATTTTGCTAAAAAGTATCGTACATATGTCTGTACACTAATGTTATGCTCACTTGCCCTTGACTGGGTGTATAGTTAGACATTTGTAAGAGTAATGCCTCCTACATTGGATTTTATGGATGATAATATTGTAATATGAGCCGTACCATTTAAATATTCCACATCAGTTTAGGACAATTTCACGATAGTTCTGGGCACAAGAATGGTGCAAGTGCAATGGGCAAGACTGGACACAGACTGGAGGATGTCTCACTTTTAAAAAAATCTACTTTTACAATCTGTAATGCATTGTTGTGTCTTGGGATCACAATCTCCTCTTCAAAAGCAGTGCATGTGTGGGGAAGTACTAGTTTCCTTTCCTTGACAGAAAAGGTAACAATTAGTGCTTGGTCATGCAGAGACTTTCCAAGTTGGAGAATCTTTATATGCAGTAACGTGCTCATTATTGTCCCCTAGGGGCACCCTACATGACTAGATCTTCATTCAGTTTTTACAAGTAGTCCTTTAATCTGGAGCAGAAATTAAGCTTTGCAAATACCACTTAAATTTTGGCCGATTCCTGCTGAATAGGCCAAAATTCGAGCCATGGATGACCTTTCAAGCACCTCCCGACAGTAAAAGTTAAATCTGTTGGTGTTAATCTAGAGCTATGTGTTACTTGCAGGTTATAAACTAACCTAATGTTAAAGCACTATTTGCTTTTTTTCAAAATCTAGTATAAAGCTTTTTAAATCAGATGGTAAAATGACAAGGGAACAATTTACTGCAATAATAATGCGTTACACTGCTCTCCTTAAAATGATCCTATGCATTCATATTGTGTTGTGTGTAGTGTGTTAAAAAGGTGTGTTGGGGTGTCATTCAGAGTGAATGGCACCACATTGCACCAAATCACATTACAATGTGCTACATACTTTACTGCAGCTCGGCAGTGTGAACAGGGCCTTGGAGGAACTCAGTTTTTCAATGAGTGAGTTGGATAAACAGTGATGTCAGTTGTACCTACAGGAATGCCCTGGAAGCTGTGTCAAAGATAACAATTTTTTTTACTTTTATTTTTCTAATACTTTGGGTGTTTTTAACTTTTAATTACCGTATATACTCGAGTATAAGCCGAGATTTTCAGCCCATTTTTTTGGGTGAAAAGTGCCCCCCTCGGCTTATACTCGAGTCAGCGCCAGCGCGTCATCTTACTTACCTCGCCGAGCGTCGCGTCACTGCTGCTCCGGTGTGCGGCGCTCCGAGCGGGGTCATCTGGCAGTCTCCGGGTCCTAATTTAGGTGGCCGGAGACTGCCACATGACCCCGCTCGGAGCGCTGCCCACCGCAGCAGCAGCGACGCTCAGCGAGGTAAGTAAGAAGTCTGACATATTTAAAAAGGTTTTTAAAATCAATACGTTATTCTGGAAAGTGAATGTACAATATAGTTATGCTAGAGCCTTGCAGGTCTGGCATTGGACAGTTCAACAAAAGGAAGTCGGGCTTAGTGTCAGGGCTGGCCTTAGGCCTTTAGGCGCCCTGTGCGAGAAAGCACCCCTCAGTGACTACACCCCTCAGTGGCCACACCCTTTAGTGGCCATACCCCCAGTAACCACACCCATTTATTACCCATATTTTTGGTAAAATATAAAAAGCGGGGTCACGTCGGGTAAATAGATACCAACCGCTCATCAGTTTAGTGTTATCAGTGATTGATAGCCCTACAATTATTGCTCTCATTCCGACGTTCACGATGGTATGTAACATGTATTTCTTTTAAATAAATATTAATGTAATTTTATTGGTATCTATCTACCATTAGCTGCCTCATTTCCCACCCTCGGCTTATATTCGGGTCAATACTTTTTCCCATTTTTTTTTGTAAAATTAGGTACCTCGGCTTATATTCGGGACGGCTTATACTCGAGTATATACGGTAGTGCTTTCGATTTAGGGCATTGGGTTTTAGTAATAAGTGAACCATACATTTTTATGCAAGGTGTCCTTTTAAAAGGCTAACTCACTTACCTATATCGTGGGGTTCTTCTCCTTGCAGGCTCCAGTTTAGGTTAGAACTCAGTGCGGCTGTGCAGGCAGAGCCATATCATTCTTTCACAGGCTGCAACTCTCATCTGCCACTATTGCAGGATGACTTATGGATCTCAATGTGGCACAAGTGCAGTCACATCACCACACTTGTAGTCCATTGATTATGTCTTCCATGCTCCTAACAAAAGGTCCGTACCTCCATATGGACCTGGAACTGGAGAAAGAGTTTGCAAGAGCTTGCACATTGTACCTATGACCCACTGATCAGAATTACCATGCTTTGCAGGCTCCAATGCAAATAAAATAACACATGCACATTTTTTCTTTCATTAATGTGTGTGCATTTATCATTTTTTAGGTGGACTATGGCTTTAAAGTGATATAAGTCAAAAGATATTTTAAAGGCTGATTAAATAACTTACACTGGATGCTGCTGATAGAAAGTTTTAGTTTCCTCTGAGCACTGGCCCTGATTTCTTGCTTTTTAGGGTGGCTCCTTTCCCTTGCATGGTCCAAGGAGCCACCTTTGTGTGTGCTAGTACAGCTGTGTGTGTTTTTGGATACACACAGGCACAGCAAAGCAAGACACTTTGCTGCTCCTTCCTTCTTCAAGCTAGTAGATGGACAACTACTGGAGACTACACTGTCCATTGTGATCTTTTACTGGACAGGAAGTTCAGGGAAGCTGAGCTGAGGGAGTTGCAGCCAGCTGTTCAGAAACATGATAACTGTAAGTGTTTGGGCAAAAATGTAAAGGAATATTTGTGTGGTGTATATATATATATATATATATTTGAACACTTTCAGTCCTGGTAACAATTGTCATGAGGACAGAGAAAGTGAATCTCCCTAGCAGGAACCCAACACCTGTTCGGGTTTCTAACCCATCACCACTCTGTCCAAAAAAAGAGGTTTGGCTAGGGAAACAATACTTTCAGACTTCCGTACATTGTCTTCCTTTTGTCTGCTTTAAGCAAATGCAAGTTGAAAAAGCTGGCAAACCTTAAATTACCTCTCAAGTTTCTCGAAACTGTTAAATACATGTCTCCTTTATAAATACACAAAATCAGGAAGAGGAGCAGACACTAATGTTTAAATGTTCCAAGATACAAAATAAACTAGCGTGCTGTGTAAGACTAGAGAACATGAAATATTGTTACCTTATGGCATGTTATTTTGCAGAATGTAAGCTGGGTGGCTTCATTTTTCATTGTATTACAAACAATATACTATAATTGTAATAACGCAGTAGGTGATAGGATAACTATCATGGTCGCTGTTGGCTTTTTTTCAGGATAATAACAAAGAAATAGCTAACTTCATACAATGTAACCAATAAGTGATGGTAAAATGTGAGTATAATCATACAATTACACAGTTCTTCAGTTTAGGATTCTTGCACACAGGTGTCAAAGCATATTGTCAAAGCTGAAGCTTCAACTACGCATATACTGGAATAACCCAACCTTAACTTTAGTTGTTAGTCATGCACAGAGCAGCTCACAACAGCCTCAGGGGAAGAGGGGAAACCTGTGCTAAGAGAAACACACAGGCTGCCATTGCTTATCTGTCCTTGTCAAAGTGCTAGCTGCCTTGCTGTCATGCTGATCCTATAGCTTCAGCACTTTCTGAGTAATTGACCTGGAACAGGTACACATACTAATAGTGACTTAACTTGCTAAATGCCTGTTCTAGACCTGACACTGAGAAATTACAAACGCCAGGCAGCCAGGCAATCAGCATTGTTAGAAGGTGTACTGGAAATCAAGTATATACGATATATAAGTGAGATTCCTTTCTTGTATGTGCATACAAAGATGAATTTACATTTATTATTATTCAGAATTTATATAGCGGCAGCAGCACTTAAGAAAACCAAGGAAGACACTACAATACAATTCAGGACAAAATGGCTAGGAGGGTTCTGCTCAAGAGGGCTAACAACCTAAAAGTGAGAGGCAAGTGATACAAAAGGTAAAAGCTGTGAGAGGATGAGTTGCTTGAGAAAGTAACTTTTCAGTTGTTAGGTAGAGGCGCGATAGGCTTCTCTGAGGAGAAGAGTTTTTTGGGATCACCTAAAGGGTAGGAGACAGCAGTACAGAATGGGGTAGGGAGTTCCAGAGGTGGGGAGAACTTCAGGAGAAATCCTGGAGGCAACCATGGAAGAGGTTGACGACAAAGCTAGAGAGCAGGAGGTCTTGGGAGTAGTAGAGAAGACAGTGGTAACATTTTGAGACAAGATTGGTAATGTAGTTCACAGCAAAAATGTGACTAACTTTGCATGTCGTCAGTATTTTGAATTGTATTCATTGGGTGAGAAGAAACTAGTGGAGGGATTGTTGGCAGAGAGGGTTGATGAGTTGGAAGAGTCTGTATTATTGCTGTGGTTATGAAAGTTTATGTTTTCTTTGCATACCCCCCCAATTTTCGCAGTAGCTGAAATAAACAGAGAAACAACTTATAGAATGAATAATCTATCTTACAGGAGAATTATGAGGTGAGTGCTTTTCACTCAGCCTCTTAATCTGAGCCGACCTGTGACAATGAGACTGTCACAGGTCGGCTCAGTAGATTGTGAAGTGTGCGAACACATACCGGCGCTCACTCACTTCTCGATCTATCCCTGCAGAGAGCCGCAACTGTCACTCACGGCTCCCTGCAGGGATTATCCCCTCCCTCCCCTGTCCGATCCTCCAGCGCTGACTGGCGGAACGGACGTGGGGGGTGGGGGCGGGTACAGCTGGCTCTGCCTCTAGATAGGCAGAGCCAGCTGTCACTCACGCAGCTGGGTGGATCCAGACATAATTATCAGGATCCGTTCCGGCTGCGGCGTCTCAGTATACCGCGAGCTCTAGCTGAGCTTTGGGTGACGGGAGAACGCTAGTTTGTGTCCTCCCGTTACCCTTAGGAGAACTATGGGGAAAAGCCCTGACCCCATAGTTCTCCTTTAAGAACTATTACCAGGGCTTTCTTAGAGTGAACCCGTTGCATTGACCTGGCTGGGGCAAAGAACAGCAAAAATGGCATAGAACATCCTGGTACCGGCTTATTATGTGGGAACAATTGCACATTGCACATTTACCTTTGCATTACTGACCGCAAAATCTCAATATAATCCGTGGTGCATGCTGCAGAGACAAGTGGTTGGCGCTGCGTTTGTGAATACTGAAGAAAAAAGAAAAGTCACCGGCACTCCAATTGTGATACCAATACATCTTTGTATTGATGTACGTTCACATTATCACAAAGCAAGCAATGTTTTAGGGGCAGCATAGGGTCCATTCACCCAACCAGTATTTGGCAACACATAATATAATGACTTTTACAGGAATACTAAGGTCTGTTTTTAAATATATTTCTGGAGCTGGTGATTGATGGCAATGTTTCTCTAATGACAAGCCATGTTTTCAGGCATCTAGACAGAGTTGTGTTAACTTAACGCTGTGGAAAATAAGTGCACTAGTTATTTCACCTGTTATTATGTGAAGTGATCTTTAAAACATGACCCTGAGGACTGGATATGGCCTTGAATACCAGTATGGTACATACATCCCTTGCAGGTGTAAAGAAGTTGTGTCACAACACAAGCAGTACTGATCTCACCCTTTCAATTTGTGTAGACGTTGCTGTAGTTACTGCTGAGACATACATTTTTTACTGAATTCAAAGCTACTCGTAGTTCTTTCAAAGTACCTCTGTATGTGCACAATTGTACTTAATATACTTTTTCTATTTATAAACTCAACTAAAATGGCATGCATCGGTCATCATTGTATGCTTTCCTCTCTACGCACACAGACTGTTTTCATCTCTTAAATACCTATCATACTTTTTCACATGTCAGATAATTTCTGCACATGCGAGCAGAAAACAAAATTTCTGTTTGGGATTTGACATATTTTTGGGTAGGGTCAGTACACAGAAGGGAATGCCAACATGCCCGGCAAGGCAATTATTGTAGTTATGATTTGGTCACAGACACCCAGTACTCTCAGCCAAAGGGGCTGAGAGGTTCCAGAATATTAATAGATTTGCAGGGAAGAAGCTGGCCTTTCAGTTTCTTACGTTTTTTTCCGGATTGTAGCTGGGATCTGGAGCTCTGGGGATTTCTTAGAGTTGTGGGTGGCATGAAATCTCAAGTCCTGAGGTCAGGTGTTGCCGGTGATCAGGTGGCTGAGAGCCGCCTCAAGGGAAGTTGGTGTGGTGTGTGCTGGAGGCACATGAGGGCTACTGCTGGGAAGAGGGACAGGTTTTGTCCAGGAGTCAGGAGGACTCCATCCAGAAGCCAGAGTGGAGTCAGATGGCTGTGTGTGCACTGGAGGCAGCTGGGAATCAGCCAAGGAGGCTTAGTGAGCCTGTGACACACAAGCGATGTGTGGAAGAGTCGCATGGAGTATATGTGACAATCTTGAGTTGGTAAGACCTTGTTATATTGTCTATTTGCTGAAATATAAGCAGACTGAATTTTGTATTGCTGACGAAAAGCTCTTTTCTGTTACGGAATAACTAAAAGACTGTCCTTTTTATGTTAAAACGGCTTCAAGACTGGTCCTTAAGCGTTCACCATATGTGCTTACATGACTGGGGCAGGCTAATGCCAAGCTAAGGCTAGGTAAGTATTGGAGGGGAGGGTGTTTTAATGTGAATGGTTAAAGGGGCGGGAAGGCCAGTTAGAGTAGGGATAGGTGGGCTAGCTGTGGGGGGTGTAGAAGGTTGGGTTAGCTTCTAAATGAGACAGGCAACCATTTTAGGTGGGAGAGAAAGGGAATTCGTTTGCCCTCCTCCCCCTTAGTTATTTGTGCTTGTTTTTGTTTTGGGCATTCAGTTTCTACAGGTGTAGAGTTGGGGAGGTGAAATGCACGCCTTATAGTTAGAGGTCTCAAGGGGGAAATTTGTAACATTACATGTTTTGTTTGAAGTGACGATGTGGCTAACATAGGTTTCTTTTAGGTTGGTCTCTGGATGGGCGGGTTGCTGACAGTGTCATACATCTACAATGAGGAGCCGACTCTCCGCAAAAGGAAAAGGACAGAGTATATGGGGATGCAAATGGTGGGCCTACTGGGGCTGAATAGCTTTTTTTTACCGGTTAAGCTTTTGAAACAGTTCTTGGGAGTACCCACTTAAACTAGACAATAGGCGGCCGGTGGTGTGAGAATTTTAGGTTATTGGTCACTGGTAATATTACTTGCAGTGTATATTCTCTTATGGTTCTAAATTATGTACGTTGCTGTGGCCATTCATTTCCAATACATTTTCCAATTTTATGTTTGTTTGAAATGTTTTGTGTTTAGCAGCTTTATTTTAGAAGCAGTTGGGGTTTTTGACCTTGCACTCAGTCATGATAAATACCTAAGGTAGGTTGTAAGTGCCAGCATCTCAAAAAGTATCAATCCAATTGTATGCATGAATGGGACTTTAGGTTCTAGCACATACAGCCATGCAAATCCACAAATGTGAAATACTTGATACCATAGATGAGTTATACAATATATAATTACGTTTATAAAATATAAAAAAGAACTAATAAAAATACATTTGACTAATTAAAAGATGAACCTCCAAATTAAAAATATGCAAACATGTACACATCATAATCATACCATAGACCACCCATTTCTCGATTCCTACATAATAAAAGGCCATTCGTAGCTCTCTTGCCTATGTGTCTACTCTCAACCGTCTTATTACATGAACAATCATAGATACATATGTAGAAATGCCTGCAGCATGGTCTATCATGCTGTTCAGCCTCATCAACGAGGGGAGTCTCCCACGGATGAGGCTGAACCACGTGATCGGCCATGATGCAGGCATTTCTACATATGTATGTATGTTTGTTCATGGCCCCATAATCGGCCATACTGTAGGCATTTCTAGCTGTGGTTTAAGATCCCTGTGGTGCAATTGCTGTGTGTAGGACTAAGGGAACAATCACATGGATGTATATTTGCTTGTGTAATCAGACGGGGGACAGTTCACTTATTTCATGGTTTTATTTGATATATGCTATACATGCCAAGATCTAGGGCACTCTCTGATATACTGTAGTTCACCTAATAAAGTATATTGGGTTCACTTTGGGGTCCTGACAAAAGCAGATTTGTTTCTACAAAATGCCTAGACCCCTAGATAAGAGAACTACTACTGGCCTGTTCTTCTGCACCAGTTGAGAAGTGGGTGGTCTATGCTATGATCATGATGTATACATGTTTGCATATTTTAATTAGGAGGTTCATTTTTCTTTTTCAAATGGGTTCTAACTTAATATCTTCAATTTCTATGAAACAACTTATTAAATAACTCTTATAAAACGTATTATATATTGCATAGCACATTTATGGCATCAAGTATTTACCACTTATAGGTTAGTATTGTTGTATGTGCCACAACATAAAGTTTAATTCATGCCATACAAATGATTTAAACAAATTACATAGTTAAGCTTGCAGGCAATGCAGTCTGCACCTTCTACACAATGTCAATAACTGGGTAATGCCTTGCCCAACTCTTAGTAGTCTTGTCATTTGAATTTCCATTGCTGCAGCCAGTAAACTACTAAAGCTGCCAGGGACATTTTATGATGTGAGTGTTTGTGGATTATAATGTATGTGTACACCTTGCCGAAAATGTGCAGATGATATGTGCTATTAGTAGTTGGAAAGGAAAGTGCAGAAGCCAAGTGCAACCAATCCAATGCCATCTGTTATTTTCTCTAGGGTAGGTAAGGGAAACAAAATAAACCCTTTTATTTATGTCAGATTTTTTTTTCTTAACTCAACTCCAGAGGTAAAGGATTCAGCTTGCAGCTAAACTCCTCTGGGTACAGTTGCACAATCTGAACTAGGGCTGCATAGCATACACCCATAACTTATAACACATTCCATATACATAAATTCTTCACAACATGTACAAATTGTAACAGAAAGTCTAAATACATGAAACAATATAGTGTCATAGTGACATTTCCATTGGTGCAAACTGATGAAAAAGGACAAATGTGTTGTATCAATGTCAGGGGCTTGGTAGCCTTTGCTCCTTTGTGTTTACACATCTGAAACAAGTGCAAGTAATATTATCATGTTAAATAAATACCACAGCAATGTGGTGATGGATGTACAGCTAATTAAGCTTACCTATTGCAATTAATTAGGTTTCACCTTTCATTAGTTCAGAGCACTCTGGACAATAAAAGACAACTGCTGAGGGAGATCATGGCTGTCGAATCACTGGAGGCAAGTGCTGCGTCAGCTAAGTGTGCCATAACGTGCATATATGTTGTGCATACTTACACATTTTGGAAAAAGCCTGCCCGCCATCCATTTGAAAGTTGTAGCTTGGCAATCTGAGTCACTCCATAGATGGTAAGTGAAGGCAGGACTGCTCAGAGACTCAGTTTCCTTCATCAGGTGCCAGAGTTTCACCTTACTGGTCAGCCAGAACGGAGCTGGCTTGGGCAGGTGGATCAATGTGCATTCAATGCACAGAAATGTAGTTAGCACTTTTCAGTCCCTGAGCAAGCTTAAAGGAGAACTATGGGGTTAGGGCTTTTCCCCATAGTTCTCCAAAGGGTAACGGGAGAGGACATAAACTAGTGTCCTCCCGTCACCCAAAGCTCAGTATACCAGGAGCTACAGCTTGCGGTATACTGAGACGCCGCAGCCGGAACGGATCCGACAATTATGTCTGGATCCACCCAGCTGCGTGAGTGACAGCTGGCTCTGCCTATCTAGAGGCAGAGCCACCTGTACCCGCCCCCTCCCCGTCCGTTCCGCCAGTCAATACTGGAGGATCGGACAGGATGGGGGAATTCAGTCCCTCCCCTGTCGCGGCTCTCTGCCGGCACAGGATCGAGAAGTGAGCGAGCGCCGCTTGTGTTCGCTCACTTCCCGATCTACTGAGCCGACCTGTGACAGTTTCATTGTCACAGGTCGGCTAGAACTATGAGGCTGAGTGAAAAGCACTCACCTCATAGTTCTCCTTTAAGAGTTTTTTTGCAACGGTAAAACTGATGAATATAGTATGCATGCAAGATTTTTTTTACAATTCATTTTCAGACATGAACCAGGACCCTCGTTCTCTTGGTCTCCCTAGCAGCCCAAACTGTATATACTCCCTTAGTCAGTGTCTGATAATATAATCGATAAGTGGGCTTGCCTTTTCTCCAGTTGTGTATAAAGCGATTTGGGTAAATTGAAAATAGTAAAAGTGTGGGCATACTGCAAATCAATTCTCTCTCAATGTTCAACTTGCAAGCCTGCCCATCAATGGCCACATTAAAATCAAGTGTACCTCTTGCATAAAACTTTATATTCTCAATAACTATTGTCTTTAGACTTGTATGTAAAGAAATGAGCATGAGTGTAGCATGTACCAATCTAAGGGTTATTTCAAATGCATTATCTTGTTGCTGAGGTTACATGGGTTAAACATTCTCAGTAGCATTTTCTTATAATGGGGGAAAGAAATATACAGACCAGAAAAATCAAAAACTATATTCAGTATCCTGAGTACAACTGCTGCAGCCTGACATTTTGACTATTGGCACATCATTGCTCTTTGCTCTGTCTTATTAAGAAAAACTTATTATGCAGCAGTATTTATTCCATGATAAATCTTAACCCAAATGGATCCGCCTTAACTATGTGGGACAGTCTGTTCTTCCTTAATTATAGTTCTCATTAAATGGTTCCATTCTAAAGGCTGTTCTTTCACTAAATATACAGAGTGAGACAATAGTGGCGCATCATTTTTCCTCAACGGTATTTTAAAAGTGGGTAAAGTTTCCTCATTATTCATATCAGTTTTCTCTGCCAAGGTATTTGCACAGAAATGTATGTGCTTCTGGCAGAACGTTAAGTTATAAGGCTCCAAATTGCACCTTCTTTTGCTATCACGTTATGTAGCCCCACAAGGTGAGACGACTTTATGTTTGCTATCCCATGCAAGGATATTAATATAATGTTTGCACATGTTAAGGTCACGCATTTGCAGACGCCTGTAAGGAACAAATTCATTTGACTTTCTCAGGGTGACACAGCTCTCCTTGGCGGTTGGCCAACATTTAAAAAAAAAAAGATTCTGTAGGGACCGCTGCCAAGAGAGCTCAAGGCAAAAACGCAGCCAGGGTTCAGAACATATTCCTGTGAAATCATCTGACATCAGAACATTTAAGTCTCTGGCGTCCTGGCTCTCGGTACAAAGTGCTCATAAACACATTTGCACACAGTCTCCAGCAGCATTATAGGGCTGTCTCTGATGGTTAATTGAAAACTTCAGCAAGATTTAGTGGCAAGATAGAGCCATGTGCAGTTCTCTCGCTTGTTATGAAGGCACCGGCTGAATGTTGTTTTGCATTGTGAAAAGCAACCTGCACAGCTAAAAAGGGAATAGAAAAGGGGCAGCTCCATAGGGACAAGCAGATATAGCTGCATTCACTAGACCAAGCATTGCTATTGCACAATATGCCTTGATGTTTGTTATTCTACTTGGAATATTGATCAAAACAGCCTGCTGACCAGAAGAGGAAAATAAGTTTGTTGCTGTTCCTTGTGTACCAGGGTAACAAGAGTTTATCTCGGAATTGCTAGATCACAATAACAGGTTACTAATCCTATGTGTTTTTCTCAGCTTTATAATCCATCTCATATCTGGCCAGAAGGCATTTGTCCATCTGCTGTGGAAATGCAGTTGCCAGGGAGCATCTTCAATATTCCCTTTTATCATGCTTTCTATAGTGCATCTTTTAACGCCACTATGGGGACGCCTATGCTTATAGGAAAATACATTAAACACCACGTGCACCACGCCATGTGTATTGCCACTTAGCGAATAAATACAGCAAGATAGAAATGTTCATACAATGCAATTGTACAGTGCAATAAATACAATAGTTCCTTGTGGGCTAAGAGCATCAGTGCAAAAAGTTAAAATTGTAGTTAAATGGAGAAATAAAACCCCATCAAACAGCTCTATTAAACATCAACCCTAAACCATAAAATGACAATAAACCAAAAGTAAAATATCCCCATAACCTATGTTTCCTGCTAGTGTATTGAATGGACTATGCCAAAATAATACCTGGAGCTGAGAAAGAGGCTTGTCACGAAAAACACCCAAAATCATAAATAGAAAGTGAATATAGAGGAGTCCAGAACTGATCAAATCCTTAAAATGGACCTTGCACTTTAAGACAAGGTCCTCTTATTACACTAGGGCACCCCCCCTTGATCAAATCACCTCATTAAAGTGTAAAAAAAAGTGCAAAAGAATTTAGAATATATACAGTACTTACCTTAACCTCGACTTTCACACTGGAGAGGGTGGCATCACATTCCTTTCCAAAGAATCCTGGGAATTATGAGGATCCTAAATGTCAAGAGAAGATGCTCCAATACAGTGCATGATTTGAGATCCTCGTAGTTCCTAGGATCTAGTCAGAAGGACCCTTGAATAGGCAATGCAGGCAGACTCTCGGCAAGTATTTTTTCTTTTTACTCCACAGTTTTATTTTTTACACTTTAATGTGGTGATATAGTACAGAGGCCTTTTGGTGCATGGTCTACTTAGAACTTATAGAATCACACCATTAACAAAAAAAATAAACTGTAAAACACCAATTATAAATATTGGAAAAATACACACATAAGACAGACTGCATAAAGATACCTGAACATGTGCTGCCACAGACAAAAAAAAGAAAAGAAATGTCACCGTTATCATACCATTTTCTATATTTTGCATGCTAAAGGTGGTAAATGATCTTGATTCAATCATGGAATCATTCCACTGTGTTATAGGGTTCTAACTATTGCAGCATGAAATAAAGAAAGAATGATCATGTTCTTGAAACAAAACCAGAAGCAGGCTGCAAATATTTGCAATATATCTCATGATTCATACCTAGAGAACAGCTGCCCTTGCCATCCCCTCTCCTTTAACCCCACACAGACAGCCTTATATTAATAAAATTATAAATGACACATAAAACAACAATCCAAAACAGGGGCCCAAGGTCCTTTTATGCACTTTATTCAATGCACCGCATCTACTCACCCGTAAATAGGCCTCCACCCTCAGGAATACCGGCTTAGAAACAATTGCACCGTTAATTGCAGATACCACCACATACCACGATTATACTAATATTCAAACTAGTAAATAGAGGGGGAGAGGGGCTGTACCTAGGAGGGACCCTACCCACTTGACATTTTGACCACAATGTCCACCTTCAAGGAGCTTGAAAAAACCTGCCCGCTGCTACAACAATACCCACCAATACCCTTCAGAACAACATAGTAAAACTAGATAGAGAAAACAAACAAAAAGAGAGGACGGGTGGGAAGTTCACCTGACCACCGACTCTCTACTACTGCCTGCTGTTAGATCCGATGTTCCTATCTAGACCCGAAGCTCCTCTTGTTCAACTCCAGCTCACCAATCCTGTAAGTAACACGTTAGTAACACCAGGTTCTACTAGTTAGTTTGGCCATACACAAAGGGAGACTGTCAGTTATTTTGGTATAATCATATAATTTAGTGCATGTTAGGCATGAATAACTGCCTTTGGGGCCCAATATTGTATAAATATCACAACACCAATACCCTACATGTAATAAATGGTGGATGCACATGTCTAATGAAAAGACCATTCATGTGGCAAACTAAGGGTTTATGTACACATGTTTTTCTGCTGATACCTTTTTGTGCAGCATTTTTGAAGGATCCAGATTGTATTGATTGAATTCTAAATTTGATTAAAGTGTTAGAACCACACTATTGCTAAGTAAGAAGGTATAGAAAAAAAGATCCTGCTATAGCAAAGAGACATCATACCTACCGTCCTGCTAACTGCACTGCCAATCTTCACTCTCTTTAAGGGCTATAGTGCACGATGGACCCTCTTCATCTGACACACTTCTGGGAGTGTAAATGGCTGATCCCTGACTGAGCAGTGTAGCTCCTTCTTCCGCCAGCCCCTATGTCAGGAAATACAGGACATAGTAGTGGCATAGGAACTGGTTTAATGAACCTCAGTGTCACTTTATAGCCTAGCTCCAGCCTAAACTTTATTTTTCAGTTTTGGATAAATTGGGAATTAGGAACCATGGTGCCTTTATACTTCCTCTCACACTTGTCCCCACTTTTACAAACACACCTGCACTACCACACTACCACCACCTCACCCACAGACCCATCTTTTACCCCACATTTGTACAAAGTGTCCCCTCCCTACACCGCACAACCTCAACCTCCCTTCTCATTTGTACGTCTGTGCCCCCTCCTTTAACACCATGACCTATCTCTCCCAGCCTATGTACATTTCCCCATACTTGCCCTGCGCCTTTCTATCCACTTCTTGGAAACAACCCCTACTCACAAAGTATATCTGCACAGAGGGTGCTCACACATCACTACCTCACCATGTTTCCCACCTACCGCCAACAAGAAGAAGGACCTATAATGTCATGTGACTAGCTGGAAGTTCCCCAGAATTAAAGTATTAATACTGTATATTTTTTAAATGTATATGGGGGGGGGGGTTGAGACTTTTGGAAGGAGACATGGAGTTGTGCTTTAATAAAATTGTGTCAAAGCCAGTAAAAATGTGCAAAGAGCCATTATCCATGACAACCAATATTCTATTTACTGTACTGAAATCACTGAAAGATTAACTTTTATTGGTTGATGTAGTCCACTGAACCTTGTATGTTTATTAGTAAAAGCCCCATAGACTTGAGTACTTTTGTTACAACATCCCACTCCAATGAATTCCATATTTATGCTAATAATTTCTCACTTGAGAATTATAATTAGTATTAGCATGTTCTGCTTCAGATAAGAAAAGACAATACATATGGAGCTGAAATTTCAAGCTGCAGCAGGATGCCTTCCCAGGAAATGTCCCACATTTCTGATCTGTTACAAAAACTGTTCTGGCAGTGTTCTTCTAGGTATGTATGACAGAGATCACACCACAGACATGCTTCCTGGCTCCTACATAAAACTAAGGAAGTCCAAAAAAAGACAGGCTGGATTAGCATGTCCAGGCTCTTTGTCTATATTTACATACCTAAGAAGTGAAGATGTCTTTGTGTTGGAATTCATACATTTCTGGTGCCGCCACAATGACAATAATTATGTTTAGCCATTGCACGGTGTACAGAAGGAGTACAACAATTTTCATAAATATTGCTGTAAGATACATTAAACAACCAACCTTTAGAAGAAAACTATGGTGGCATTAAATGCAAGGAATGCTTTAAAATTGGGAGCTGCTTAAGTCCTTACATTTATTTATTACAGATATTTATATAGAGCCAATTTACACAGTGCTTTACATTTTGTACATTCACACCAGTGGCTGGTCCTCAATGGCTTACAATCTATGGTCCCTATCTCATATACATACATACATACATACATACAAACATACTAGGGCCAATATAGATGGGAGCCAATTAACCTAGGGCCAATATATATGGGAGCCAATTAACCTACCATCATGTCTTTGGAGTGTGGGAGGAAACCCATGTGAGTACAGGGAGAACATGAAAACTCAATGCAGATAGTACCCTGGCTAGGATTAGAACCAGAGAGCCCAACCCCCCTGCAATACAGAAGTGCTAACCACTAAGCCACTTGAATGTAGTCAGTAAACATTTTACCTACTTTGCTGGGAAAGGAAGGGCAGCTGAACCCTGAACTTGACACCCTCATAACACCATAGTGGGGTTGTTTTACTAAAGGCTGTTCACTTTGCAAGGAAATTTGCAGTTTGCATGGGAAGTTTCCCATTAGCTAAATTAATAAGGTGGAGCTTGGGTGACTCCCATCAGCCAACCATGTGCAAGCACAAATACTGGTTTCTTTTTCCTTGCACATGATTGGGTATTCTTTGCAAAGCGAATTTTCACCACTTTCACCAAGGTAGGGGGAAATGTTGCCTGCAAAGTGCAAATTCCCATGCAAAGTGAACATCCTATTTGCCTTTAGTAGATGAACCCCTATGAAAATGTGCATCTCTTCATTGCAGATACCTTGTAACCACTCAGCCAATGCAGGATTGGAGAGACATCACTGAAATCTCGTATTTCCCTTTTACAGTTCTACTTAGCTGTAATGTGCTAAAGATGATACGCAACACACAGGAGTCAAAACTTAAAGTAGATCTAAAGCCAAAACTTTTTTTTTGTTTTGGATAGAGTAAGGAAGGATTATATCCTCGGGCAGTTTAGTTTTTTTGCCCTTTGTGTCCATTGTGGAGATTTCCCTTAATTTCTTGTCTGATAGCCACAACAGGAAGTGAGAGAAAATCCCTCCAAAGTGGGGGAAATCCCTGCTGGTCATCAGGGTCACCAGAACTAGTGTCCCGATTGAATGATTACCCATCTATTCCTATTCTGGGGACAACTAAAAATGTGTGCTTCTCTTTCACTTTCAGTGAAAAGGTTCACCAGGACAAATAAAGAGGGTGAATCTCCCTAAAGGGGACAGAGACAGCAATAAAAACCAGACAGATGTTCTAATCCCTCTCCACTCCATCTAAAACTAATACACAGTTTTGGCTTCAGTTGCACTGTAAGTGTATGTACCTCGGTCACACACCACAACGCCTCTTGGACAGGCCTTATGGCTAGTCCGGGGCAATTTTTTTGCACTCGGCCCCTAAGGCCTGTCAGCGTGGTGCACTGGCACTTTAGCATTACTTATTGCACTCTATGCACGATTGCACGATTTGGCTTTTTTTTTAAAGCTTTTTGACCCACAGATGCTGAAGGTGCAGGTTTCTTCGGGGCCTATTCCAGACGCTGGGAGGAGATTCTGTGCCCTTATATAGGGTTCTCTGTCTTTTCCCACCCAGGAGGGGGGTTTCTCTTCGGGAGATCCCCCCTGCCTAGTACTGCGAGGGACCTGTTTCGGCAGGTCCCCAAAGGATCGGGGTCCACTGGCCTTCGGGTTGGTGGACCAACAGTCTCAACCCCTGGCAGGAGCCCTGCGCCCCGGGGGGTCGGGAAATGGGTCCCTTCTTTTGAAGGACCTTGCACCCTTGTGCACGTTTTTGTGTGCTGTGATTTCACGGTTCACTTTTTTTGTTCACAGGGGGAAGTTTGTTTTGATGCACGTCCACGGGCTTCGATTAAAAAAAAAAGAAGTAAGTGTATGTACCTATCGGTTAGAGGGAGAGAACCATCATTCATAAACGTTTTTCATAAAAAGGGTTATATTTTGTATGCTGAGATTGCAAGGTCATTATAGATAGCAGTTGCAGTTTCTTTTATATGAGTTTATGTGCTACATTCTGTCTACCTGAAATTCGGCCATGATGATTTAGAAATGGGTTAGGAAGGATTATTAAGTACAATAAGAACTATTCTATTAAAGTACATGTATGCACTAATCTTACAAATACATGTTTTCACTAGATCTATTTAGGGATGCAACATCATTACCTGTTTATAGGGCAGGCCCTTGCTTATTTTAGTACGTGTGGGAGGTGAAAGGTAATAAAAGTTTGGGAAAGTTCTAATTACTCAGCAGCATTCCACCCTAGATTACACAACAAAATCTCAGTGTATCTCAACATTCCACCTTGGAATCTCAGAGTGTCTCAACATTCCATGTTAAAACCTTGCTGTATCTCGGCATTTCAAGCATCTTCAAATCCAGCTAAGACAATACTTTGTTGGTGGTCTCTTGAAAATGATCTGTTTAGCAGACTTGTATGACTAATTGTCCAGTAGATTATGTTTTTGCTGCACTTCACTATCTGTCAGACAAGTTTGGATATCTATGAGATTGTTTGGTGATACAATGTATTTCCTAAAAATAACACTATTCTAGCATATCTCACATACCAATGCTAAATGACAAGTTTAATAGCAGACATTTAATAATGGCCGCCTAGACGGACCCAATAATTGCAAGCAATGACAGCAGTTGAGCATTTTTTATATGGGCAGTTGCTTTTCTCATTTTTTTTAATAACATGTCAACTTTCTGCAACATATGACCAAAGATTTCCAATCAAATAATACTTGGTGATCCTTCCATGTAGGTCCTTGTCCAGGCACTTTTTGTCATACACAACTCAGCACTGTGTCTGTCTCCAGGTGATGCTTCTGCATTGTCACCGTGCCATACAAGCTTCCAGTAGTGACTTTTTCAACATACATTACACAGGTACGGAACACTGCTGTCAGCATCAGGAAACCCGCCATGCGAAATGTAATGCAAGCATCGCAGGAGTGCATGCATGTAGACAGAAGGTGGCTGAAAACAGGCTTCAGGAGATCAGGAGCATTTAAAGTAGTATTAAACGCTCAATCGTTTTTTTTCCAGTAATCAATCCAAATCAAACAAATATACATCACCCAGCATAATATTTTTTTTATATTTTTGTCCAAGTAATTACACTCATCATGTTTCGGAATAGCTCCAACTCTCTCAGCTCGGCTTCCCTGAACTTCCTATACAGTACATGATCAAGGGAGAGCAGACTCCAGCAACTGTTCATCTTCTAGCTTGAAGAAAAGAAAATGAAGGAGGAGAGGAAAGCAGGGGGGAGTGTCTTGCCATGCTTTGTCTGTGGGGTCTATTCACAAAGCTACCGTAGGCAGCCGAGTGAATAACCGACCCGAAGTGAAGTGAGCCGAACACTGTTCGGCTATTCACTTCAGGCTTGTGCAGCTCATTTCAGCCATACACTGAGTAAAATCAGCCGTACATCGGCTTGCTGCAGCTGGCTTTGGGTCGGCCAAACATGCTCAGCATGTTCGGCCGACCCGAAGTGCAAAAGGAGTTCGACTCAGCCGATCAAACATCTGGATCTGCTGAGCCGAACCTCTGGCAGTCTACTCGCTGCTGTTCGGCCTTTTCTCATAGATGCCGAACAGCATTGAGTGAATAGCCGAATGCCGCCGAGCGGCATTCGGCTTGGCTATTCTGCTCGGTAGCGAGCAGAATAGAAAAACAGTTAAAAAAGTAGAAAAAATAAAATAGAAAACAATTGGGCAGAGCTAGCAGTGACAGCTAGCTCCACCCAACTGTTTTCTATTGGCCGGGTGGTTCTGCTGTCGTCAGAAAAAAACAAAACCTCACCATATACAGCTCGCGGTATACTGACAATTATGTCTGGATCTGCCCAGCTGCGTGAGTGACAGCTGGCTCTGCCTATTTAGAGGCAGAGCCAGCTGTACCCGCCCCCTCCTCCGTCCGTTCTGCCAGTCAGCGCTGGCGGATCTGAGCAGGGAGGGGGGAATCCAGCCCCTCCCCTGTCACGGCAGAGAGCTGTGACAGGATCGAGAGGTGAGCGAACGCCGGTATGTGTTCGCTCACCTCCCGATCTACTGAGCCGACCTGTGACAGTCTCATTGTCACAGGTTGGCTAGAACTATGAGGTGAGTGAAAAGCACTCACCTCATAGTTCTCCTTTAAAAGCTAGTTTTTGTCTAGGTGCTAAAATAGCAAAGCTTTACTTACCTGATCATCGGAGCTGGCTTGTTCTTAAGGTGCCCATACACCTTACGACCATCGCAAGACTTTTGTCTTGCGATGGTCGTATGCTTATTGAAAGCTCGTACGATCTGCCCACCTTGGACGGGCAGATCGTATTGCGATCATCGAAAGCCCGCCCCGCTGAGGGGCGGGCTTTCCGATGACCGCAATGCAGAACGGGCATTTTCGCAACTATCGGACGAGCAGGCTAGAAACCTGCCGACAATCGTACGATTTTCGGCGGGTTTTCGTGCATGTTGGTTCGACAAAAGACGTGCGACCGTACAGTAGAAATGGTCGCACGTCTTCGTTCACACTGCTCGATTCTCGTACGATCGCGGGATTTCGCCCGATTCTCGTACGAGAATCGAGCAGTGTATGGGCACCTTTAGACCAGTCCTTCCAGTCTCACTCCTCCGCTGCAGTGGTTTAAGGATCCTCGAGTTATCACGTCCAATACACTGTGTATAGAACGTGAGGACGCCGAGAGACATAGGAGGAAAGAGGTTGGAGGAGCGCTGTGGCAGCCGGCCGGCTCTAAGGATCAGGTGAGTATAACTTTGTTATTTTAGCACCCAGACAAAAATGAGAAGTTAACCCTTGCAGTTAACCCTTGCATGAATCCAACAGAATAAAATGTAAAGGGAACTCAAAGTATATGCAAACCTAATAAATTCCTGTAAGCTTTAACATCTAATAGGTACTTCCAGTTACAGGGTGACAACAGCTATTCCTGTTCTCCATATTGTTTGTCTGCCTTGTCCCCCTGTGACGTGGTATCCCAATGGAGACTACAAGCGGCTGTGCTGACAGGTATTGCACAGGAAACTTGGCCTGAAAAATTATATGCAACAGTAGCTAGAGTGCATGTAGACAGGAGGTGACTGCAAAACGTCTGCAGGAGATCAGCAGCTTTAAGATGTAAGAAAGGATGAGGAAAGGTGAAAACAGTAGTTCATATAAGAAAAGTGGAATTAGTGTATGATACACAGTATGTTTGCAAACTAAATGTCATCCAATTAGGGTTGATATTTACTTGAATGGTGTGTGTTCCTGCAAAATGAAGGTGTCACAATCAGGAGTTAGCATTAAAGAAGAAACAAAAACCAGACAAATCTTGTAACCTGTGCCTTGACAGAATCGGAGAACTATTTCAAAAACTGTGGCCAGGGTTCAGCATTTTTATTTATTATCCTCTTTATAGCCACCGTGATATTAAGCATGACCAATAAAAACCAGCAAAGCATACAATTGAACATCATAACACGTGTTTACTGGAAGAAACTGAGGAATAGTAACATGTTTTGCTGCTTTGCTTCCATGTATTGAATTCCATTCTGCTAGTACAACAACATGAAAACATATCCCGTTTCTCTCTATTCAGTTTTAGGAAATTGTGATGTAATATGTGCAGCATGTTGTAATCGCAATATTATGGAAAATGCCAAGTCATGGTCAGCTGCTTTATAGTACAGTGTGATGCAAGCTAAGTTTGGCAAGTCACATGAGTAGTGTCTGCCTCTGCTGAATAAAGTTCATTGCAGTGTTAAAGAAAAATCGTAGCTATCTTACCATATTGTATGCATGTAATGTACATAGAATAGAAAAGAAAATCCCTACATTATGCATATTTATTTTACTGTGATACATAACACATGTTTTCTTGTTGTAATAAACTGGTGCCTGGCTGAAATGAAAATGCATTCAATGCATGTTGCCATAATGCATGGGTATGAAGCCAAAATTTGACATACACCTGGATCTGTAATTAATAAAAATAACACACAATCTCTCTCTCTCTCTCTCTCTCTCACCAGAGCTGTATCCAGATGTCACCAGCCTGCGTCAAGCTGTCATTAGGGTTGCCTATTGGGTCTCTCCAGCGCTGCGTCCAGATGTCAGCAGGGCTGCATTTTGTGTCTCTCATCGCTGACAGTTGCTGTGCTGAGGGATTGCCGAACAGAGCGAGTGACGGTCACGAGACTCCGAGGCTGTATTTCACGGTGTGGGGCTGCCTCGAGCAGTGCCTGTGCCGGGAGGTGGAGGAGGAGACGTGGGACCTGGCAGGCAGTGTCAAAGACAGCTACTGCCAGATCCCCGGAAGGCTGCTTCAGAACCCCACAAGTGCGGGACCTGAGGGAGCCGAACCGATTTAAAAATGTAAAGGGCCAATATCGGCCTTATGTATCGGGGCATTTTAACGAGTACAAGTACTTGTAAAAATGCCCTGTATCGGCCCAGATGCCGATACTAGTAGCTGTAGCGGGACATCCCTATAGACAGTATATATATAAAAAAAATATATATATATAATGTCACTTTGTAAATTGTTTGCCTGATCCAATGAGACTTCAAATTGCAAACACGATATAGACAATACTAAAAACTGTAATAATGCTAAAACAGGCTTTTGAGTTTTCTAAAGATCAGCTGTCGTTCTCATCATATATGCTAGAGATGTATTAGCATATGTCATAGGAATTCCACTAACCACCACCCAATGCGATTTTTTCATTTTATAAACTCTCTAATTTTAACAGTGTGATGAAAGTATGGCAATGCAAAATGTGTATTTCCATACTTTTATTGTATAACTTTTTTACCTGACTAGTGCTTGCTCTGTATGTCTGTTGATGTACCTTGCAGTGATGTAACCCTTAATAGATATACATAGCAGCCACTAGGCAGGCGGCGCGCGGCTCTGAGACACCATGCAAGCGCACCCCAGCATCGGATTTAAAGGAGAACTATGGGGGTCAGTGTTTTTCCCCATAGTTCTCCTTAGGGTAACGGGAGGACACAAACTAGCGTCCTCCCGTTTGTCGGCTAGAACTATGAGGTGAGTGGAAAGCACTCACCTCATAGTTCTCCTTTAAGGGAGGAGGGAGGGGTTTTAGTTGGGGATGTGCTTGCTGGACTTCCACTTACATGCTTACATGCTGTGTGGTGCTAGTTGCCAGAATAGACAGGAAGCCACAGCCTGGCAGTGGTACGCTTTAGATGACCTCACACTGAAGGCACAGAAAGTGCACTGTTATTTTTCAGGGGGAGTTTAAGACAAAGGGAAGATATTTTAAGGTACTGCTTAAGCACAGCTAACATTTCTAGGCGTTCTCTATAAGATAGCGAATATTCACTTTCTGAGTTTAGGTCCACTTTGAACCTCAAGAAACATGATAGGTCAGCACTGTCAACTCGGCACCATAAGGGGGTACAAGTGCAGATAATAAAATGCTATTTATGAAATCAGGCTGAGCAGCTCACAAGATCTTACACCAGCCTGTGAATACTCTAGTCCAGCATCACCAGTTTGGCATTGTATACCCAAAGTAAATACATAAAGGCAAATTTAGTTACTGATGCTTTACTCTGTGCTGTGGTATGTTTTAAAGCTGAAATAAGTTTAAAAAGACCAGTAGGGCAAAAACGTATGAAATACAAATCACTTACCCCTACTTTTATCTCTAATGCCTAGGTAAGGGTGACATCATGCTCTTTTCAGGGGTAGTCCAGATGTCACTAAAATACACTTATGCACTGTGTTGGAGCATCATCTTGTGAAATTTTGGCTACTCTGCATTATCTGGCACTTAATTTGAAGGTTGGGGACATGACCCCCTCAGTATGGAAATTGGAGGAAAGATATATATATATTTATTAACTTTTTTTCCCCTGCACATTTTTGTTTTTATTAATATATTGTGGCATTTTGGCATGGGGAAGGACAAAGTAAATAAGTGGACCTTGCTTGCAGTGCATAGTTAAACTGGCAGAAAGTTTTTAAATTATTTTCTTTATAGTAGTACGTCTAAGGATTATTACTATTATGAATGTATTGAGTGTATGTTTATGTCTTTGTTCTTTATATCTGTATTAGTTGTGCTCCAATTTCTGGTGTTTTTCAATAAGCCTGTTCCATAGTACTGAAGAACTCTTAATAATGCAGACATAAATCTGGAATGTAATCTGTAGGGGTAGAAAATATTCAGTATTAGTATTTATTCAATTCTGCAGGAGATGAACCTGTTGAGAAACATAACCTTTCCTGTTGGTCAGGAAGACTTTGTGTTGTAGTGGTGATAGAAGGAGTAGATTCGGACACCCTGCCCCCCTGGAAAGGCTTGAATTCTGCCTGACAACTAGGCCATGCTCCATCTGCTGTTATGCATAATGAGCTAGAGCATGGTCCCCGGCACATGCCAAGTTTTATTCCCCTTTTCAGTCTGATTATCCTTTTCAGCTTTTCATTGTTCTTTCCTAATGGTCTCACAATGGCCCTGCCTGTTGCCTTTGTAACCACGGTGGGGCCAAATGAGGAAAGCCCTAATCTCTGCTTCAAATTAACGCTACTTCTGCGAGTTTGTAATTGCAGCTGTAGACTGGCTAGAATAGTGGCTCTGGTATAAGTGGATGGATAGCACTCCCCAGATATCAGCTGCTGTGATTAACTAAGGCTTGGAGTGTCATGTCACACTATTGCGTTCCTCGTCATCCAATCAGCGGCCAGCTCTTCTCCTCACCCTGTCTTTACTCTGCAGGGTTACCACATGGCCTATGTCTATACAGTCTTTTCAAGACTTGCCCAATTATGCAGCCAGGATGCCCCAGATATAGTGACAGATGGGACTGAGTTTGTCTTACTCTAACGTGCAGCCTCAGGGTACACACTAATAGCCCTATTCAGCATTGCAGGCACCAATAAACCAGAACGGGCAAATGTTATACTAGACAGCATGTAAGGTCTCTTCAAAACTTTTTGCCATTATAGAAAAATATACATATTTAAAAAGACTCTTTTAAAGTTTTTCTACCTTATCCAGATATATTTGGAACTATAGCCTCTTTAGGAGACAATAAAATAAGCAAATGATTATTAACATATATCCTTGTAATTCATTTGAAACTGTAGCTGTTTATTAAAGGACAACTGGAGGAAAAATAATAAATATGCAATACTTATATTGTAAAGCGCTGCGCAAACTGTTGGCGCTATATAAATCCTGTATAATAATACTTTAAAGTCTAACAAAAATCTTCTAGAGGTTTTTGTTTAGCATGCAAGTACAACATACAAGAACATCCTTAATAAATGTATTATTGTTCTTTTATTATTATTATTATTATTATTAGGCAAAGCAATGCACAACAAATATGAATCATGTAATGCTTGCAAAGAATTGGTAAATTAAATGCAACATTGCCTTTGATAACATTCTGAGAAGTGTATCAATAAATTCGCCTGCTGAGCAAGTTGTGAACTTTCCAATCTATCTACATTGTATATGAGCAGTAATAAGCAAGTCAATCAATTGTACCATCTAGCACAGTGTGTTCTAATGTAAAGTGAAGTAGCTGGCCTTTCTGTCAGTCAATGGGTGGCTAGATAACATTGTTGTTTTTTTCCATCCTTTACCTCCTGCAGATCTTCTAATCTTGAAAGGAAAGCCAAGAGTTCTGTAGACTCAGAGCACGTGTGGCTAATGTCCAGTATGTTAATAGGTAGAGATGCTTATGCCCCCTGGCCAGTAAAGTATAGCAGGCCTGCTTCCTCTTTACTAAAGATCAAGCAGGTGTGGAGTACACAGGACAGGTGTAACGCTTGCCATATGTCCTGACTGCACTGTGATGTCTCCGAATTTATTAAAACCACACAAAAAACACTAGTTGAGACAAGTAGAAGCAAGCTGCCTGACTGCTGGCTGGTGTTCCTCTTCTATTCATCATGGAAACTTCTAACAATAAGATTATTTACATTGACTCTCTTCAAACAGGAGTCACTGGGATCAAATACTCCTCTGTGACAATTCCATTTTCCTGTTCACCTGCTATATCTGCAGATCACTCAAAAAAAGGGAGTAAATATATATAATATTCTATTTCATTTGTAATCATTTTTGCTATTTAGTTTTAATTTGAGGATACATTATGCTTCAGAATGTTACATACTGATCTGATTTATTCAGCAGCTCACTGCAGATATAGCAAACAGTTCACAGCTCTGTGCAATTTATGTTGCTCCCATCTACATTTTGTAGTAAGTGTATTTAAAATTTGCCGTCAATGCTGCATACTTGTTTTTTTTGCTGGGGGAGAACTTCCCTTTGCAGCTGAGTGCCTCTTCCTGTAGTGCTGTCTCAGGTTGTGAACCTACACACAGACACCATGTATCCATTCCAGAGACAAGGCAGTCTGCTGCAAAACAGAAGTTCTGCCCAGCATGAGAACAGATACAGATTTAAAAGGAAGAGCAGCAAAGAGAAGGGAAACAACCATGGATTACAGTAAGGCACACATTACACTATTGTTTTATGTTAAAAAATCTGAGGGTTTAATGTCACTTCATAAAGAAATGTAGCAAAATGCAAGCATGGGTGTTATGCACAACTACCAACCAGTTTCCAGGTAGGGTGCATTTAGTGTAGGTTAAAAAAATATACAACATCTGATTGGTTGCACTTGGTAGCATTTTGCACCATATCAACACACACTTTTCATGCAAGAAGCTTGTTTTTTAAATCAAAGCTGAACCCCAGGCAGATATAAAAGATACAAATGTATACAGCTCTGTCCTTAGGGCTTGTTCACACCCAATGCGGTGCGTTCCAGAGCGGTAGCTGCTGGAACACAACGCAATCCCTCACAAAACTTCCCCCTGCGTTCTGGGGCGGGAGGGGGCGTGGCGGTGCATTGAATTCAATGGCACCGCTTCCACACGCCTCCGCCCGCAGTGCGATCGGACACGTGGCAAAACTTTGCCTGCATTCAGTTACACTGCAAAAGCAAAGAATAGAGCAAAGTTTTGCCAATCGTCCAATTGCACTGCGGGCAGGGGGGAGTGGAAGCGGTGCCATTGAATTCAATGCACCGCCACGCCCCCTCCCGTCCCAGAATGCGGGGGGAAGTTTTGTGAGGGATTGCGGTGTGTTCCAGCAGCTAGCGCTCTGAAACGCACTGCATTCGGTGTGAACAAGCCCCTAAATGTGTTTTTAAATACAAGACATGAAAGTACCTGCTTGCTGGAGTTCAGCTTTAAAGTTTGTTTATACCCAACACTTTTATTTTTTACCTTTTAGATTAAAATGAAAGTTCCCAACAGGAAGTGAGGGGTAATATCTACAAGGTGAGGGGAAATCTCTATCTCTTCTTAGACAGTTGTCATTGGAACAGGTGTCTATATTGAAAGATTTAGGCCTCATTCACATGGACAAGCACAGTCGTACACATGCACGTCTTTGATGCATGTGGCCACATGCAACCACCTGTACATCTCTATGACAGGATGCATACATGGATGCAGACTGTCTGTGTCCAAGGGAATGCATTCATACCTGTACAGATGTGAAAGTTCGGGTTGGCCTGTAGCCACATGCAGCCATGTCCTGTCATAGAGATGTACAGGTGGACAGTAAGACAGAACCTTGACTTTATAGCAAAATGTGGGGGATTTCTCAAATACTACAAAGCCGTCCCACAGGTTGTGGCACCTCGTCTGCTGTCCAAGGTTAACTAGGGCTGCCCTCGGTTATGCCCCCTCAGACTCCACCAAGGGCCATATGCACTCAGCTACAAAGTCCCCAAAAAACTATTCCTGGCCTGCTTGAGCCCAATCCTGCAGCTGAGTCTGCTTGCCATAATATGACTCTGCCACACAGCTAGACCTTGTTGCCACTTGCAGTCTTGAGAGGGTACTACATTTACCTCACAAGGCTCTCCGACCTGCCTGACAAGTTTCTATTTCATGATGTAACCAACATGCAATGAAACAGACAAATATTAGAGTGTATGGCTGACTGCTGCCCAGCCCCTGCTCCTCCAGCCTTTCATTTGGTTGTCAGCTTCCTTTATTCTGCTCTGCCAGCCCTCCACCAATCAATTAGGGACTTTTTTCTGCCTTCCTGACCTACTCTCCTGTCCCAGAGCTGAACTTCGTGTACCTCATCACAGCTGATGCATGCTGATCAGGCTCCTGGCACCATCTTAGTCCATCCATGCTGCTTGCAGTGGCAGTCATGTCAACCAGCGGCCATCGCTGCCATGGAAATGGGGACACTGTTGGGGGCCCCCAGTCTGAAAGCACTTTGCCCTGAGTTGCTTCCAGTGCTCAGCTAGCCATCAGTTTCTGTTAAAACATTTCAGCTACAGCAGTGTGAAACAGTAGTAGCATTGGGAACATTTTAATAAACTAATCTGCCCATCACTTCTCACAATCTTAGGGTAGACCAGCAATATTTAAGGGATAATATGTGAAGTATAGGGAAAAAAGAGCAGGTGTACCAACATTAAAGTGATAATAAAGTCAGTTTTTAAGCTATTTCAAATGCTGATGAAATCACTTACAATGGATGCTGTTCCTTAATGTTAAAAAGTGTTTATTGTTGAGTAGCACTGAACAGCGAAGTATCACAGCAGTATTAACAATAAGCAATAATTAATATAAACTACTAGCTTTTCGGAGCCTTAAACTTCCAAAAACTATTTTGGGAAAATGATGTGTGTTGTCCTACTATTTAGTGTATGACAACATTGAAAGCATTGTGTGTACACACTTTTTATACAAATGTCGTGAGAAAGAGAAAGAATTCTACTTTGTTCTTTAGCCAAAATAAGTGCTACATGAAGGCAGAGGCAGATGACGATACAATCATAAGGGATCACAGCTCAGTCATCTAATAACACAATTCACAGATGTTTGCTGCTGCTGCAGCCATTTATAGTATTGGAGTACTAGATGTCTCATATATATCTATATAGATATATATCTATATAGATATATATATATTTGCCACTTTTTTATTGTTGAGTGCTGAGCATATCATTCTGCATTCTCCATCATGTTCATCCAAATTAACATTTGCTAACTGTAGCAGTTCCCATTCTACTATGGGGAATATTAATTTCAGTAACATTCACCATATTCATATTGATTGTATTGTTGGCATCTGTGAAATACAACCTCTATACACCACTACACCACTATGTATACAATGATCAGCCATAACCTTATGACCACCTGCTTAATATTGATTAGGTCCCCTTTTGCCAGAGCTGTTGAGGCATGGACTCCACAAGACCTCTGAAGGTATGTTGTGGTATCTGGAACCAAGCCGTCAGTAGCAGATCTTTTAAGTCCTGTAAGTTACGAGGTGGGGCCTCCGTGGATCTGACATGCTTTTTTTTAGCACATCACAGATGCTCGATTGGATTAAGATAAGGAGAGTTTGGAGGCCAAGCTAACACCTCAAACTCGTTGTTGTGTTCCTCAAACCATTCTTGAACCATTTTTGCAGTGTGGCAGGGAACATTATCCGGCTGAAAGAGGTCACTGCTATCAGGGAATACCGTTCCCATGAAGGGGTGTATTTGATCACCAACAATGTTTAAATAGGTGGTATGTGTCAAAGTAACTTCCACATTAATGGCAGGGCCCAAGGTTTGACAACATTGACGAAAGCATCACACCACCTCTTCCACCTGCTTTCCTTCTTTCCATAGTGCATCCTTGTGCCATCTCTTCCCCAGGTAAGGGACACACATGCACCCGGTCATCCATATGATGTAAAAGAAAATGTGATTCATCAGACCAGGCCAGCTTCTTCCATTGCTTCATGGTCCAGTTTTGATGCTTGTGTATATTCCAGAGCTAGTAAGAAATCAGCTTAGAGCAGTTTAAAATGCATATGCCAGGAGTGGGCAACCTCGGCACTCCAGCAGTGGCGGAATTACATATCCCACCATGCCTCTGCCTCTAGGAGTCATGCCTGTATCTGTCAGTCTGTCAGAGTCTTGAAATGCCTCAATTGTATGTCCACAACAGCTGGAGAGCCAAGGTTACTTACCCCTGGAGTAGACCAATGAACGTTGATTTAGGCCTTTTTTTGTACCATGGCATTACTTCTCCTATTTTCTGCAGACAAATAAAAACTGCTTCTCTCAGTGTTGTTGTGGAGAGACCATATTTTTACCATACATGTTCTACAGCTGTGTTGTGTTCTTTTTTTTTTCACTGCCCATAATGCTATAGATAAGTTGATCATAGTTACATAGTATTTTTAGGTTGAATAAAGACACAGGTCCACCAAGTTCAACCTTTAGATCATGGATGCCCTGGAGTGACAGCGGCTGCACCCTGCTACATGCCGACCCGAATGTGCACATTTCTACAGGTACTGGTGCATGTCCTTGCATGCAGTCTGCATCTGGGGCATGCATCCAGACCTGTACGCATGGGCAAGTTTGGGTTGGCATGTAGTAGAGTGCAGTCTCATGTGCTCTCATTTAGTTGTACAGCCATCTGCACACACCTGCTGTCCCTCCTGGGTGCAGGTTTCTGCACAGGTGTGCATGCTGTACAACTGTTCACATCTTTGTGCATGAGGCCTCAGCAATTCCACATGTAAATGTTTGTAGCCAAAAAACCTTTGTATAGCTACTGCATTATAAAGAGCATGAAAATGTACATTAGCACGCTTTTCTTATTTTTGCACAATTGGGTGCTGTTTTAAATATGTAACTAAAAAAAAAAACTACAGCGGGCAGTCATTTTTTGAACACAAAACGTAAGGCAGCTCACAACAGAACACATATGCCAACAGACCTATAAATAATATTGAGAAACATTTTCACTGCAGCTTTTGTATCCTAACAATACATATAAACTGCTGACAATGCACACTGGAGTAAATCAGTAAAAAAATAAAATGAATGTACAGATTTATAAATCTTGCCAGTAAATCTCCTAATAAATAAAGGGGGTTGCATAATGTTGTACTGGCATTGCAGCCTATTGCACTGGAAGAGAACACACCATTTAATAACACCTACATGCAGCATTTATCTCGTGAAACAGAAACCACAAACTAGTCAAATTCTGAATCATACATCAAACGCCATTTGCTTTAGTATAAGGTCACATACAAATGTTAAGGGGAAAATCCCGATCAAAGTTTCGACTCCTACGATTTCATGTTTTTTGGTGAACAACAGTCTGATAAGAAAGATTTGAAGAGCAGGATTAACAGATCTTATCTTTGGGTTGTGGTAGTCATCTGCAATGCTTCACAAACAAATATAATAAATGTAATATTTATATGTGGTGATCAACTTGCTATGGTTTGCTACTATTACATATGTTGAGGGAAAGTTCTATATCTGCCTGTGCATCAAACTAAAATTGGCTATATACTACTAGAATTTCAGCCAAGTCCTGCTTACTTGGCCAAAATTCAAGCATGTGTTTGGCGCTGTCGGCACCCCTCCATTTGACAAATTCGATGCAGTCGGTGCAGAGACCACTCAGCGGCTCAGCTGCTGCTGTCAGAATAGAATAGTCTAGTGGGGGGGGGATGGGTGAATCGAGCGATAAGTGTATGGCCAGCTTAATGGATAACCCATTATTTGATTGATCCCAGATTACAGTCTGCAAACACATTACAGCACAATGCTGGCTTATGGCATCGTGTACCCATCTTGCCTTGTCATGTGATGACTTGACATGTCATAAATTGACTGGACAACAGCTGTCAAATTTGGCTCTAATAAAATTGGGGAAGATCTCATCTATTAAACACATGTACTGTACAATCAGCTTTCACCTTACATCCATGTTCATTGAGACCTCCCAGTGTGCACTTGAGGCCTGATCTTTGCAACCTCCATAAAGTTATATCTGACAGCTGCGAATTTGTGTGCACAGAGTGCAATACCCTATGCAGCACCAGCAGAAGTAGGTTAGGTTACATTGTTCTCTAATACTATTTGTGCTGCCTACACAAAAAAAATGGTTGCATATTTGCATCAAAATTATCTGCACTGTTTAACAATATTTGTCCATTTACTGGGGATGATTTACTAAAGAGATTTACCATCTTCACTCACAAAAGTGTATAAATATGTAAAAGTGTGTGTTCACTTTGAATACCCAATTATGTGTAGATGCTTTTCACGTGACTGGACAACTGAAGTAAATATTCACACGTTTTTGATTAAAGATTGTCAACTCCTTTAGTAAATCAGCCTAACTGTCTCTGGCCCTTTTAGGTGTATTTTAACTGTGACTGTTTGTCATTGCAGTAGATGTGTGTTGAAGGGGTGTTGGATCCCTTGATTGGATGAGAATAGGTATGTAAATTCTAAACTGGTTGGAGGCAGCTTTCTGTTGACTGAGGCACCCCAAGAGATCCCCAGGGGGGTCTGAAAATTGTTGAAAGGGTGAGAGCGCCACCCAATCATTGTTGTGCTCTTATTCTTCCAACACTTTGTTGGTCAATACAGAAATGGGTATGTGCATTCACACAGCTGTTGTGTGCAGTGAATCTTACTTTGTGAATAATGCTAAATATTGTTTAATGTATATTTGTGTGACAATAATTATTGGCATTTTTAGGCTTTCTAGTGACCTGCCGCTTAAAGTATAATTGTGCATAGGCACGTGCCTTAGAGAAACCATAATTAGCGAAATCAACAAAACAAGTTTTTCCTCCTGGTAATGGCTGCGATATATTTCCCAAGTGGTACCTTTTGCTTGCAGTTGCTTAGAAGTGGAATGATACATGTGTTTACTTTTTCTACCCACACTGTAATTTAGCTGTACATCATTTTAGAGCTATGCTACAACAGAATGAACAGGGGATCCAGTCTCTTTGATGTCACAAAGAGCTTTTCAATCTAGAATCAAGTTAAGACCCTTGTAGGGAGATTTAATATGGGGTTAAAGAAGGATAGTGGTTTTGTCGACAATGTAGAATTAAGTAACACGTGCTGTCTACTGTTTCAAAAGGAAAAAAAAAAAACCCATAACACACTTTTCACTTATTTCTTCTTTTTATTATGGCTTTCAGAATGCAGGCAGCAGGCCACAGCCGACAGCTGTGAGTTGCGTGTATCAGTAGCAGCTGTCTCTTGCTGGGGTGAAATTAAAAGATTAAGGGGATGTGGGCACGTGCTGGCTTCTGGAGGCCCAGACAATGCTTGATTTAGGCTGGAACTTGTCTGCAAAGGCTGACAAAAGAGGTAGACTCGAGCTTGCATCAGGGTCAAAGGGGACATTTCATTGACAAAGACAAAAGCCATACAAGAGACAAGTGAAAAGGGTGCTCAGTGCAAATCTGAAAGAGCCGGCTCAGCCCCGCAACAGCTGCTCCTGCACATGAAATTTGAAACGGTCCTTTCACAAATACAACAGGCCGCATCAAGAAGGGCCAGAAGAACAGCACGCTTTTGGCTATAATGAATCGTTTGCAAGTGAAAAGGATGCTCCGGCTATTTTAAGCATTTGGACCTAAAATGCTAAAATAACCTAACCATTAGTCAAACTAGGTGATCAGACAGAACGTGTGCATGGCACAAGCCACATCAGGGGCGGTCACCCTTTGCTGTTACTTGTGCAATTTGTTTCCATAAGTGAATATCATAGGCTAGGCTTGTCAAAATGATCTGAAACCAAAGACCTGAATAAATGTAGAACTCAGCAAGGGGGCACACTATTTGTATTGTAAGTACCATATACAGCTCTGGAGCAAATGCTGCACTACAGATTCATTTACCTCACCCAGGCTCAGTCGGTAAGGCTTCGAGGATATCCACATTGCAAAGATCATATAAACTATTAGATTTCAGTTATTATTGTTAAGAAATTATTTATGATTAGTTGCTATTAGTTACTGTGCTTTGCAGATTATCATTCTCTTTAGGTAACCACAGGCATAAGATAATGCTCGGTATAGGCAGGCAAAAATAAGCTGAACAACAAAAGTCATAAATGTATTAGCTATCCCCAACCCATGCAGATCTGAACATGTATCAATAAGTTGTATTTTTCCAGCCAGTTGTTACTCTT
This sequence comes from Nanorana parkeri, assembly GCF_000935625.1. Classification (NCBI taxonomy): domain Eukaryota; kingdom Metazoa; phylum Chordata; class Amphibia; order Anura; family Dicroglossidae; genus Nanorana; species Nanorana parkeri. The sequence goes on along the minus strand of NW_017307244.1, from coordinate 484,861 downwards.
CCTGATGCTGATAGGTATCTGCATAGGGAATAAACTTAAACATGCACCACTGGCTGCTGTTGTCTTGCATGTTCATAGGTTCTCTATGCAATGATTCTGCAACAGCCATTCCTTCTGGCTGCCATCTCATACTATAGGTAACTTTAGTTCTTTAACACATTAAAAGGTTTAAACAGCAATCAGCAAAGATGATGTGCAGGGATGTATGTCTCATTTTCCTACAGTTAGAAATTAGGTAATTAGGTGATTCAGTGCCAAATAACCGTGTATGCATAAGCTGGAAAGTATTTTGACGATACTGATTATTGCAGTTTTGGGTATCCTATACCTCCATTTATGCCTCCTCATATCCTGCAGTATGTTGATAATGCAAAAATCAATGTGCAAATTGCAATAACCTAACTAATAAAAATAATTTACTTATTTAATTTCTGTAAATTAAAATCTAAAAGGCTGTTCTTTCTAATAATTTACTAACTGTGCCATATATACTGTAGGTGTAAATAAACCAATTCTAAACATTTTATCGTCTTTATATTTCAATGATCATGTGGAGGTTCAATGCCTCCTGTTAGCGACTCCATCATCCCTCTGTATAGTAAAATTGTTTTTTCATTCTGACTAATATAAGACCTGTCTGTACTTTACTAGATGACTGTATACAAGGGCACTCATTTTAGGTTTATCCTTACTCAAGAGATGTATTCATCTCTAGAACAGATTTGGTTTCTTGGTGGGAATCATAATAAAGCAACACATAGGCAGAGATCTGCCATTGAGAAAAATTCCCCAGAACATTTTAAACATTTTAGAGGAACCATCCATTCCACTCCAGGTAAATGGAGTATTGTGAGCACATATTTTTAATGGAAACAGTGCCTCCTGTGGTTAAATGATGTTAGAGAAGGCTCACCAACTGTGCAATCAAGTAATAAAAATGAGTAAACGGTTTCTCACATATGGAGCTCTCAGCAGTGTAGCAGTAAAGGTAGAAGGAAGGGTAGAACAAGACCTAAGGACCCATTAGTGACCCAGACTTAGGGATGCCTATGTTTTCTTCTCTTGTTTTTTTTAATGCCAGGGCATGCTAGCACAGTACAAAGAACCTATTAGTAACATCCACAGCTATGTATGTAAAAGTACCTATACCTGAAAACTAGCTATGATATTTTACAGGAAAATGGAGACATTAAACTGACAGTATTCTTCAATTGCATTACTTGTATGACAATAATACTCTCCACTTTATTACTCTCATTTTAAAGATCTTTTATTCTAACAAATCTATTAAACTATTATACCGTACACCTATCTATAAAAAAAAACTCTGTTACATAAATAGATTTTAGGGAATGATATCCTTTAAATTCTGTTGCTCTTCAAAGGTTATTTCAGGTTTCCTAGCTTTGGAGATCTAAGAAATTCAGAAAGTATGGTCAAACATCTGTGTGTGATATTGAACACAAATTCATATACAGTATATATCTCATAGAAAAGTTATCTTCAAAGATTTCTCATGATAAAACCCTAATTTCTTGTTTCGGTGCCTTGCCCTTTTGTAGTCTTTACAGATGTGGCAACTCTTGAGCACCATCTACTGATAGTAGCATTACCAAACGTTGGGGTCAATTCACTATGTAGGAGTTATTTTAACCGCATACGTTATTTTCTTATCAAAATTCTAATTCGACACATATAACACATAGGTGTTAAATAGTTATTTTTAAATAACTATCATATTTGTTCTTTTAGAATTATTATTATTATACAGGATTTATATAGCGCCAACAGTTTGCACAGCGCTTTACAATATAATGAAGACATTACAATCACAATACAAATCAAGACAAGATGGTAAGGAGGGCCCTGCCCGTGAGGGCTTTTAGAAAATAAAAACCTTCTGCAGCCTCTTTGCAGCCACTTGTTGTCTACATGTGCTCACTCCAGCAATGGCTGCATGGTATTTCTCAGGGCCTGTTTTCTGATAATGTCAACAGCAAATCTAACCGAAATTATACTGTACAATACACTGCAATAATTGTTCAAAGATCTGTTTATTTAACAACAGTGGGCATCTGTTATTATTGAAAAAAAAAAAAGGCAGACAGCACACTTATTCAACGAGCATACCATTGTTATCTTTATAAAGACCTTAAACACTAGGCAGCCCATACCTGTTTGTGGTCACCTGGCCTGCGCTGATTGTAGGCCCCATGCCTTTATGTATGTTTGCGTAACAGCACTGCTCCTGTTGTAGGACTGACTCAATGCAAATAAAAGAAAGTCAGACAGCAAACTGACAGTTGTTTACTGTACACACATTCTATACATGATGTCAAAACACAAGCACAAAATATATAAACAGTTTTTGGTCTTTCTTGGTTTCTGCCGGTTTTCAAATAACCCTTGAAGAGGAAACATTCTGGCCTTGCTAGAACGAGCTGGACTTAAATGCTTATCCAGAGTACTTGTAGAATTATTTTTGGAATTAACCATACCATAAACAAATGTACGGGCAAACCTATAGAATTTTGCCTGTTTGCCAACACTTAATGGGTGGGTTTATGTCAGCATGTGCTGATGTTGACTGCACATGACAGAGAACGCTTGTGTATACTGGAACATTTGTGTTTAGGACATGGAGAGAAGGTAGGGAGGAGCACACAGACACGCCCTGGAGCTGAATTATTGGGGAAACAATAGCAACCGGACAAGGTTTTATATTCTATTTGATCATTATTTGCCTTGAGAAATGTCTAATTGTAGTGTCTGAAGGGATCCACAGGCATGTGATTGCCACCTGATCTGGCTTGGATTGTCATCTTAAAAATACAGGTAGCTTTAGAGAATGTTATGTGTGGCAGAAATACACAGGGAGAAACCTGCGTAATAAACACACTAATAAAGTTGCCCTGGTTTAATCGCACAGCAAACTGCACTACCTTGTGTTTGAACTGGTAAAGGATCCTATTCAACAGACATTAATGGTACCGTCAAGGAAAATGCACAAAATGCACAAAAATGTAACATGAAGGCTACACAACAGGCTACACGAACAGGCTACAATGAAGTGTGGTAGTGGGACTTAATCCTGCTTTGCAAAATGCTACAAATTGCATGGGAATGGAACAAGCCTTAAGGCAGAAGACCAAGACTAAGATGCAAAAGATCCAATTCAAACACTTTACCTACATTGGCACATCCGTACAATGTTAGAATTCAGCTCAGGAATTTATATGAAGTTTATAAGAAGGACATCAGAGATAACAGCATACTGCACACATACAAATACAGTAACTGTACACGGGGATTTCCCAGCTGATTTGTCTGCTATTAAAGTGGTTATTGACTCTTCCCATTATAGTCAGTGACTGGCGACTCCAAACCCCCATTGGCACAAACAGGTATCGAATCAGATGACAATGTTTGACTCAAGCCAGTTCAGTGACATAGTAAAGCATTTTCCCATAAACTCACATGTTAAGCTGACCCTGAGTTTTCAGCAGAGAATGAGGAATTAAAAGGTGGTCTTCATTCTTTATGTATGTATGGCTTACAAAGAAAGATTTATAAAAGAAGGAACAATGTTTCAGTTTACTGGTAATACCCTTTATTCCAGTCCATATTCCAGGAAGCAGGACAGTACAGTAAATAAGATATATTAGTTTTTCTTATGGTCACGGGTTACTTATTTTTTCATGTGTAATGTATAAGTGGTAAATAAAAAGATTAAATTAGAATATATATATATATATATATACACACACACACACACACACACACACATTTGCACTATGTTTTATGATGAACAAGGTAGGCTGTAACACATTACTACAGAGCATAGTAATTATGTCGTAGAGTGTGATACAGATGGCAGCTGCTGCCTTGAATCCAATTTATGCAAGAGAGGACCTCAGCTCAAACCCGGTTAATTAAGAGCACTTTAGCACAATGCACTGAAGCCCAGCCACATTTCATAAGGTGACATTTGTGAATAGTGACACTGTGCCATGGGGACACAAGCCACTCCTCTTCCAATATTACAACTAGGTCAGTCTAGGGATCCCTTTTGTTTGGTCTCCCTTTCATGGGAGCAGGTGGAATGCAGCCAGCTGATTCTCCCTGACCTCTGGTTTGTGATGTAAAGAGATTGCCTGGCGTAATTAAATAGCTGCAGTCATTTATTGGAATAAAGTCATTAAATAATTATTGTCATTCGATTGAATGTTTCATTCAACACAAATATGTGTAAAATGATTTCATGATGCTTTACAAAATCCCTTTTAGGCATTACATTGTAATTACTATACACACATTCTCATGCACAACCACCATAGTATTATTCCACTTTAATCCCTTAAAAAAATGTCGATAGATAATGATCGTAATAATGATAATAATAATAATAATAAATATTTTTTAGTAAGGCAGTGAAAAAAGCAAAAACCATGTGCAATAGTGATGTATTGCTTAGCAACCAATTAGATTTCATATTTTTCACAGGGAGTTAAAGGGTATGTCCAGCTCAAAATTTTTGTTATTTGGGCTGAACATACATTTTATTAGTTGATCGTTATGTGTTAGCACAGCTTTTATTCACTGACTTATAGAATAAGTCTGCAGACCTTTTAAAGTAAACTTAATCGCATTCAGCACCAAAACAAAGATATAATTGGAACTCTACAGTTAGTGTGCCTTTCAGTTTTCATGAGCTACCACTACCTATGGAGATCTATGCTCTTTAACGATATGCTATCCAGTTTAAACAATCCCTGGCTACATAATCATCATATTTTGTAAAGTATATTTAAACCCAAGAACAAAAATTAATATATTGCAGCCTACCAGTCTTTAGATGTGGTGGCTGCCTTTTTTTTCATTCTTTTCCTGCCTTTACTTTCACATGATGATCCTGCCGGTAACACATTGCCCGTCCTAAAGTGACAACTCTCACTGTGCTGTTTCTATAAAGAAACAGGTTAGCTTCCCTAAAGGCCTGTGTTGATTGGTTTTGGGCTTGTGTGGCTGGCATTAGTTTGAGATGCATCTGAGACAATTCAGAATTTACAAATGGGTCTATTCACAAAGCTGCCGAAGGATCTAGCCGCAGCTTAGGCTGATCCTTTGGCTAACTTCAGCCCCAGGACCCCTTCGGTTCAGTAGAACTGAAGGGCTGCGGTACGGGCTATTCACTATAGCCCGTACAGCTCCCGAAGTTGGCATATGCCTCGGCTCGACCGAGCCGAGGTGAAAGGCGAAGCTGGCCGAACGGCCGGCAATTGGCCGGCCGACAGCCTGCTACTAACAGGGCCACTTGGAGAGACAGATCAGTGTCCCCTGGTTACCAGGTAACCAGGGACGCTGATCTGTCATTACTCTCCCGGACGCTCCGGGAGTCTCCTGCTATTAGATAGCGGCTCCCGGCCGCCGGGAGAGAAACACTTTCTCCCAGAAAGGTTTACTGTGCTCGATCGACCAGAGTAAACCTTTCCCTGCTCTGTTGTTTTGTTTTTTTTCTTCTGACATCTGAGACGCCGGCCACCGTCAGTCAGAAAAAAAAAACAGCATAGGAATGCATAGCTAGATTCCTATTGGCTATTTCACTTTGCAATAGCCAATAGCAAACTAGCTATTGCAACCGCCCACTGCTGCTGTTAATCAGCAGAGGGGACCTGAAGTTCTCCATCAGGTCTTCTCTAGTGATTGACAGCAGCAGAGGGCGGGTGCAATAGCCAGCTTGCTATTGGATATTGCAAATTGAAATAGCCAATAGGAATATAGCTATGCATTCCTTTGCTGTGGCATTCGGCTATTTACTCACTGCTGTTCGGCCCCTATGAGAATAGGTCGAACAGCAGCGAGTAGACTGCCGGAGGTTCTGCACTTCGGGTCGGCCGAACATGCTGAGCATGTTCGGCCGACCCGAACCCAGCCGCAGCAAGCCAATGTATGGCTGATTTCAGTCCGTGTACGGCTTGTATGGCCATACAAGCCTGAAATGAATAGCCAAACAGCGTTCGGCTCACTTCACTTCAGGTCGGTTATTCACACGTCTGCCTATGGCATTTTGGTGAATAGACCCATAACAGTTGCATTTGACTTGCCTTTGACCTACTTCATATGGGTTTTCCAACTACCTACTTCAAGCCTGCACAAAAAAAGAAAACAAATGCAGCCATCTATGGAGAAGCTGGGTTGCCACCTTAGGCTACTTGAGCCAGATTTGGATAACAGAACAACTCCCCCTTAGGTCATCCTCATAACAGAGAAGGTTGTGTAGTTCACAGATGTAAACTGAGCAGGTCTTATTGATCAGATATAACAAGACAATTTCAATACTTTATTTAACAGACCAAAATTAGGCAAATAGGAGAAGTTCAAATGTTCAAGATGTATGTTATGGTTTTAAATAAAAAGGGCTCATCTAAGTGAACAGCATAACCCAGGAAACTGTTAAAAACTGCCATGTAAAGTAAACTGCTTGTGCACTGATGCGTCTGCCTAGTGAATTGTTTCATTTCTCACCAAAAAAAAAAAAAATGCTGCTGTGTCTACTGTAAGCCTTCAGGCTAGCAATGATACTTCAGAAAAGATCTACATAACATGCCCCATGCACATTTCTAGCTGGAGCAGAAGCCACATTTATACTACTGGTTTAGAAAAGGTAGCCAGTGCAACAGTATGGCTGTCCAATCATAATTTAGAAGGCTAAATGGACATTCTGCTTACCAGCTTCAAGGTTTTGTACACCTGAACATCCAGAATGGAGCACTCAGTACATGTTATTGTTTAGATAGGCAGTCAGCAAAATGCTTATTTTAAGCCAGGGGTGGGGAAACTTTTTTCTGCCAAGGTCCATTTGGATTTTTATAAGATCATTAGCAGGCCATACACAATTATCAACTTAAAAATTAGCCTGCCATATTTGCGTGGCTCTCGTTTTAACTCTGCCTTATCACGCTTGTCAGGACGGGCTGAGCAGCTCAGGTGCTCCACACGGCGGGGAGGCAGGGTGTGGAGGGAGGAGGTGGGCCAAATGTGTCAGACGCTGCAGACGGGGAGGGGCGGATCAACCCTTCCAGTCTACAGCATCACACTAGGGGAGCCGACTTGTAGGGCCGAACCAAACAATTCCACAGTCCATTTAAGGCCGGACGTTCCACACCCCTGCTTTAAGCCATAGTGCTCCACATTAAAATGAATGTTTGCTGTAGCATCTATTCACATAGACGCAACAGTCTCCCCAGTTTCCTGACGAAGAACCATTATAGCAAATTGAAATGACATTCTAAAACCAGCTTGCAGCTAATACATGTTTTCAATATAACCCCATTCCAAAACATGATTTAATTCTAGATACAGAGGGGAAAGGTTAGAAGATTCTACACTGCACTTTCAAAAATAACTGTTTTATTGTTACTCTCAGTGTCGAAAATATCGCCATAGCGACCCAGGCGGCCGCTATGGGGCACAGGGGGGCCAGTCAGTGACAGCCAGCAGCTGAGGTGGAGGAGGCCAGAGCCCAGGGCCCGGCGGCAGCGGCGGTGGTGGAGGAGGCCGTGGCTGACAGGTAAGTGGTGTGCAGGGAAAAGGACCCTTACCAGCCCACCTGAGAACCTGCAGAGCGTCAGGTGGGCTGTGCGGGGGTCTCTGGTATGTGCAGAGTCTGAAGTGGACTCTGCAGGATCTCAGGTGGGCTGTGCAGGGTTTTATGTGGGCTGTGCAGGGTCCCAGGTGGGCTGTGCGAGGTCTCAGGTAGGCTCTGCAGGGTGTCAAGTGGGCTGTGCAGGGTCTCTGGTATGTGCAGGGTCTCAAGTGGGCTCTGCAGGATCTCAGGTGGCTCTGCAGGGTCTCAGGTGGGCACTGCAGGGTCTCAGGTGGGCTCTGCAGGGTCTCAGGTGGGCTCTGCAGGGTCTATGGTGGGCTCTGCAGGGTGTTAGCTGGGCTCCGCAGGGCCTCAAGTGGGCTGTGCAGGGTCTATGGTGGGATTTGCAGCAGTGAGCGGTGGCGTGATGTGTTTGTCAGAGCCAGCAGGAGCAGAGCCGAGGCGGCGTAGGCACGGGAAAAAACGTGTTCTGGAGATAGGTACTTTTTTTTTGTTTGGGGATGTGGTTTGGAAAAGGGGGTGGGGGGACTGTGGGGGCCATACAAAATTTTGCTATAGGGCCCTGCGATTTCTAGTTACGCCTCTGGTTACTCTTGTATCTTACTCTTTCCAAAATCAAAAAAGTTGGGCTCAAATTATTTTAATTCAAATACCTTTAGCGATATATTTCAATAGCAATGACAATAGCAAGGGTTGTGGCGAACTATAATGTTGTCAAAGGTGCTTGAACTCTAGCACCTAAACAATGTGAATAAACAATTACAATAAGCACCCCTGGAAGTGTTATAGTGTGTCCCAACCACCGTCAGTGCCACTTGGACATCTTGGCCCTAATGTAAATGGAAAAAATAGATACAGGCATATAACATATAAAAAAAAAATATTATATTAATAATATAGCAATGAAATGTATTAACCACATACAGCAATATTTTAAAACTATGTAGGGGACACTCTGCTTCTAATTGACATTTCGTCTGCTGACTAGCAATATAAGGGTCAGCACATTATGTATTCTTGGCTGTTGCACTCCGTAAGTTGTTCTTTACGTTACATACCTCTGACCTCTGCACTCTACGCTGTGCTTTACATACTCCTGGCCACTACACTCTGTAAGTATATTTTAATTTAAAAAAAAATCTAGATTAAATGGAAGCCTTTTATATCTGCACTCACACTTTAAATGCCTTCCTGACTGACCCCAAGACAATGTAAGGCCAGTTTAAACTAATCCCTTTCACAAGTTGTGTGTGCTTGACAGCATGCAGTGCATATATGTATCACCAAGACTAAAATTGCTAAGTAGTGTCAGTGGGAACAAGTCCATCTGAGAACTAGGGTCATAAAGGGCAAGGATAAAAAGCAGGGTAACCCTACATCCACCCATCCATACTCCTTTTAGTAATACTGTCTAGCTTCAAAGTACCACTACTGTATTTTTTTTTTGCACATGTGAAATATTGTTATGTTTTTATAAACGCACACAACAGCAAATGACACAATTACATAATAAAACAATGAATTCGGATCGAGCAACTGTAGGATTCACATATTTAACTATTTGCTTTAATGTTAATGTTCAAACTCTTCTGCAAGCTGTTTTTTTTCTAACCTTAAAACACAAATCATTTCAAATGACATGAACCCTGAGGATAAAAAGACTAGACTTCAATTAGTAAGTCTGTAGCTTCTATGTGATGCTCCCCCACAGCGACCTGTTATGTCATTGACCTTTCCATACCATGACTGACATTTGAGAAAGAAATAACTTTTTTTCACCTAACATCTGTGACGTTTTATGTTTTCTTTTCTCTTCTACTACTATATGTTTAAAAGTTCACTTTACATCACTCTGACCACACATATTTTGCATCGTAAGACAGTAACGTCCTTTGCTACTTCATTTAAATGGTATGTGGGCTTTCCTCAGAGCAGCCTCACCTAAGCAACTGATTAACTTTCATGGGTGAAACTGACTCTGTACATCTCATGCCGATGAAACAAGGCGACTCTAGGAAGAGAAAGGCGAGGCACTGCACAGGCCAATCCACCCATATGACTACTCTCATGTCAATGAGGGATTCGGAAACAGTACAAAGAATGTTTAAAAAACTTGTGCAAGCTAAAGACCGGACAAATTCTGTACACTTTCTTACCAGACACACTCACTGGCCCAAAGGTGAAGCATAATTCAAATTGCTGGTTTTGGTGCATTAGGTACGTTGCTGTTAGCAATCAACGTCAGTTTTTGTACTCAGTCATATGTTGTACAGTGTCAGTGCAGCATATAGCACCAGCATGACAGAGAAGTAAAGGGGTTAAACTAAGCAGAAAATGGACAAGGCATTGTGGTAATGGGGTTCAGCAAATGAATGAAGCTTCATTTGTGGTGGGGAGTCTTCTGCAGTGACTCTGAACTCTAGGCCAGGGTTTCTCAACCTTTTTTCACTCATGCCATTCTATAAAAGTATGCAAAATCTTGATATAGAATCCCCCTTTTTATATTAGGGTCCTCCTTTACATCAATAGTCACCCTTTACAGTAGAAACCCCCTCCTTTTTTATCAGAGTCCATCTCATTTACATCAGAGTGCCTTTTCACATCACAAGTCCTGCTTTCATATCAGGAGCCCTCTTCACATTAGAGGCCCCCCTTCACATCAGGGGCCCTCTTTCACATCAGAAGCCTCCCTTTACATCAGAGTCCCCCTGCATATCAGAACCCACCACTTTCATATCAGAGCCCCCCCTTTTTACATGAGAGTTCGCCCTTCACATCAGAAGACCCCTTTACATCAAAGTCCTGCTATCACAAAATGTTAAGGCACCCCTGAGGAAGTCAGAAGGCACCCCAGTGTGCCATATCACCCTCGTTGAGAAAGGCTGCTTTAGAATGATTGCATGCTGGTATACCAGCAACATGTACAGCATGTGGCAAACATAATGCATACAGTCAGAGCATACACAACGTATACAATAAAAGCACACACTGAAAAAATACACAAACAGTGCAATTAACGACAGAGCACACAAGTCAGGACACAAAAAGCACATACAGTCGGAGCTCATGGAGACGCAGCATGCAAAGAGTACAGTAAAAGCACAAAAGGACAGTGCATACACAGTCAGACCACATATAGTACATAGATTACCCAGAGCACACAAATTACAAACAAAGCAAACACAGACAGGGTAACATAGAGCACACATACATGGTACACACTGAGCACATGGAAGTAGGACACACACACACAGAGTGCATGCAGACAGTGCATACACAACACAGATAATATTGAAAAGCTCACTTTTCTCACATTTCAAATGCGAGACCCTCAGATCTTAATCTCTTGTTTTGTTATGCACTGCACTGTGTAGTGTTATGCTTCAAAGTCATTATTACTAAAGACCAGTCATAGATGTCATCATTGCAGAAACTACTGATGACTTTTAAGAGAAAGAAAAAATAGCTGGTTTGGAAAAAATCAGCCCAGCCTTATTTGCATTAGTAACGCAACTTTGTCAAGCCCAGTAGAGCGTTATTTTGAACTCCTGTAAAAGAAAGCCTAGAATATGTGAAGACTGTGCTGCTAAATCAGAGCAAGTGTGATACAGACTGAGCAGTCCACATAAGTTTAGACTTGCTCATTAAAGAAGTGAATCTGCCTGGTTTTAGTTCGTAAACAGTTTTTAAAATTTTGCTCGAAGTTCCCAAACTTTGTGGTGGACCCAATTGAAGCTTATGGGAGGTGAATCTTGTTATTTAATTCTGGCCATGTGTAGGGCTATAAAGCAAACTATTCTAAAATAGAAGACATGGGAAGGTGAGCGCTGCCAGGGGGACGTGTACCAATGCCAAAAAACCCCCAAAACTAGTATCTCTCCATACACATTATTGTCAGCTTTCCCTAACAACTCTAACACACAACAACAATATGGCTACTGTGAGCCGGCCATTTTATTGAAAATTCCTTAAATTATTGTGACTTGGCTAATCAGGTACAAAGGCTACGCACTACATTATAGGTCATTCCTTACTTCTGGCTGCAAAGTTGCAAAGTTTTAGGGGAAAAGCTAGTAATTTGCAAATCACAGGGATTCACTGCAAACCCAAGGTAGCAGTGAACCTGAACCTCATCCCAATTGCACATATGTTCACCATATGCAAACCAGCACTTGATATAGACCTGACATGCCAGATTGCTAGTCTGGCCCTTGCAGTCATTAAGTACCGGGTTCAATCTTTGTTCAGTGACTAGGCAAACCATATTCTAGTAAACATTAGGTGGTATACAGGTGAAACTCGAATAATTAGAATATCGTGCAAAAGTAATTGCAGTAATTGCTGCAAAAGGGGCTCAAACCAAGTACTGAGTACATATGCATGCTTGTACTTTTCAGAGGTCCAATATTGTTCTATGTACAATCCTTGTTTTATTGATTGCATGTAATAATCTACTTTTTTGAGGTTGTGGATTTGGGGTTCTTGGGGTTTTCATGAGCTGTAAGCCATAATCATCACAATTATGACAAATCACGGCTTGAACTATCTTGCTTTGCATGTAATGAGTCTATCTCATATATTAGTTTCACCTTTTAAGTTGCATTAGTGAAATAAATGAACTTTGCACGATATTCTAATTATTCGAGTTTCACCTGTACATCTAACATTAAAGTCATAATTATTTACCAAGGTAAATACATTTACATTGTTTCAATGTATTTCTTATACTGGGTATACTGATAAATTTCCTTAACTGGGCATAAAGCTTTTGTTCACTGGCACAGGGAACAGGAATTCTCATCACACTGGAATGCTACCTATTGGAAAAATTGATGTGAAGCATGCCAGAGGTATGTTTTGTTTTTTAATGTCAGTTAAGGGTGGTTCTTTTTTACCTCTGAGAACAGGCACACCTGCTTAGTCTCACTTGGTGCACAACTATTCTTTTGCTATATTTGCATATCATGATGCACACAATGATTCATGACAACAGAGAGCCATAGATGACGGAGTGAGATCAGCAGGGAAAGGGCTATAAACACAAAAGATTACTAATTGCCTGAAAAGATCTTCTAAAAATAGCACAAGCTATTAAATGCAGTTGCAATGGAAAATAGTTCTATTACACAATATGGGATAAATAAACTGTACTGTATTCTGTAAACTAGTTTTAAGCTCATATTACATTGAAGAGACAGAATATCTCTCTCCCATTTTTTATTCTGAATGGGTCACGTATCTTCTTCCCCATCAACAAGTGATCATTTAAAATAATAAGTGAGATACCGAATGCAACATCTTTTTGACTTGACTATACATAGCATTCTGTGAACATTTTATAATGAGAGGGGTGGTAGTGATTAATATACAGTATATGGCAGAGAGGGGGTATTCTTTGCCCCTATAACCCCTACTTCCTTGCTTATTCTTTTCAGTGGGGAAGAACTTTTGCATAATGGCCCTATAGATGCACATATACAGTAACATTATCTGTAAGAAGAACTTTTGCATAATGGTCCTATAGATGCACATTTAAGTAATGGAAATGATAGTTGACATGCAGCTATTCTGCCTTGTTCAATAATCTGATGACAGTTCGGATGTCTAGGGTCAGCAGATTTTGTTTCATAGTTCGAAAGTTTTGTTGCGTTAACATTCATGTATATATGCCTTCGTAACTTGAGGGCAAGACAGATGATTGTTCAGCTGGAATATTTGCTGAAGCTAGGATTCCATCTTCTCTCAGTGGCCATCTTGTTCTGGGTATGCCATTATGAACGGTCTGTTTAGAAAGAATATAGCATACAGAAATGTGGCCTGTGGTTTTTGGGGATTTCCAATTGCCAACCTGCCCTATTAGAAAGGCAGCAAGTCTGAGGAGAGTGAGGGTGCAAAATAAAGATGTTTGTGTGTGTGTGTGTGTGTGGGGGGGGGCTGTCTATAGGGATCAGGGACTGGTAGCTTTATCCCTAATATGATTCATATAAAAGGAAGGAAACCTGCTATACACTAAGGCAGGGGTAGGCAACCTTGGCACTCCATGAGGCATTGCAAGACCCTGACAGCCACGGGCATGACTCTCAGAGGCAGAGGCATGAAGGAGCATGTAGTTTCACCACAGATGGAGTGCTGAAGTTGCTTACCCCTGCAATAAGGTACTGATATGCAAATGTTTGCCCAGCATATAACTGGGTAAACGCATGACATTGCTACTGCTGGATGGAGCCGAGGAGCATAGGAGTTTCCTATATGCTGTGCGGAAGGTTCACACATCAGACCCTTCAACCCAAGAATGTAATTTGTAATCATTATGCACAACCCAGCACAATCTCTCCTATATTAATAATGAAATCATACCAATGAAACCACGCTCATTTTCATATCCTCCTGACTATTAAATAGCAATATGTAATTAGCAAGCACAATTATGTTTAAATAATGATGTTCTATTTAAAGCTTTCCATCATGTGCCAGTGTAATGATCAAGGTGCTGTGTGGCTGAGAGTCAGAGATGTCATTAATAATAGTACTTGCCTTGACATAAGCTCATGGTGTAATATAAGTATCATTAGCTCACTGATGCAAATGAAAGCTGGCGTTACCTTCAATTTCATACAACTAAGATGAACCCAACCTGGCATAAGCCTAAGAGGAAATCTCTTTTTGGTCTGGCAATCTATTTTCTTCACTCATGTTGACTTTTGCGTTAGGGAAATGGCTGTAAATCATGCATGATCAGCTCATATTTAATGGGTCCAAAAGTAACTAGTTCAGAAAAACACGTTTATTTCAACTTTATGGAGCATCTGTTCATTTGACTTACTGTGAACTGCTGCTAACTGCTAACTAGAAACTGAACTTTATTACCCATCGGTTCATTGTCGGGAATAAAAGAACCTAAGATGAGCATAATTAATAGATTTGTTTTGTTTTCTTGCAGAATTTAGGTAGCTTTGCTTTACTGTTGGGAAGAATATGAAGCTTATATTTGTAGCAGTAAAGAAAAACACAATAACAAGAGGACAGTAGAAGTAGTATCTAAAAGTATTATCTTTAATAGAGAAAAAGGCACAAACAAGGCAGCATGAGAATCACTTGCTTTCAAATGGTAGATCCAGGAAAATTAGCAACTTAAAGCGACATTAAAGACTAATTTTTTTCCCACCCACCCAATGTTAGTGTAAGGACTTACCTTAAATGATGCCTCTTAATCCGATCATCTTCTTCTTTAGTGTAGTTTTCAACTGTCCCTCCAGCGCTGCTGCGGGTCTCCGATCCAGCGCTGACTTCTCAGTCCCTCTCTTCTCTCTCCTCCTCTTCTCTCATGTCCCACGGAGTCTGTGTGGGTGCACGCTGCTCCATATACTTACCTTGGGTCTTTCCTCGTCTCCCGGCCGAACATCTGAACTGTGTATGCGCCCACCCCAAGATCCTTTGTGGCCGCCCGAGAAATTTTCAGATGTTCGGATTGGAGCGTGTGGCAGAGACACAGGTAAGTATTAAACCTTTGAAAACGTTTTTAAAAAAAATCGTTTTGCATATATCTACTGCTTTCTTGCAGTAGATATATGCAAAAACATGCAAGGGTTTAATAACCCTTTAAATTATATGCTAAACCTGATGGCCCTGAAATCCCAAAGCCAACCTGTTAAGAAATATGGCCACCCAAAACATTAAAGGGCCAATAGGGGGTTTAAAATGTAGGTGTAGGAGGCTAAGCTCATTTGTATTGTAAAAATCTAGATTTGCATTATACACTGCCTGATCAAAAAAAAGTCACCACCTGGATTTAGGGCAGTGTTATGATCTGGGGTGGCTTCAGTTGGTCAGGTCTAGGTTCAGCACCATTATGTCCCCAAAAAATTAGGTTATCTGCCTACCTGAATATACTGAATGGCCAGATTTTTCCATCAATGGATTTTTTCTTCCCTGATAGTACGGGCATATTCCAAAGTAACTATGCCTGGATTCATCGGGGCTCAAATTGCGAAAGAGTGGTTCAGAGAGCATGAGACTTCATTTTCACACATAGATTGGCCACCACAGAGTCCAGACCTTAACCCCATTGAGAATCTTTGGAATCTGCTAGATAAGACTTTATGCAGTGGTCTGACTCTCCCATCATCACTACATGATCTTGGTGAAAAATGAATGCGACGGGAATAAATGCTGTGACATTGCATAAGCTTATGGAAACAATGCAATGGCGAATGCGTGCCGTAAAGCTAAAGGTGGTCCAACAAATTTTTTGGGGGGGTTTTGTCCAGGCAGTGTAGCTCTGGATCTAACCTCTGATTAGGCATATGCTCAGCTTGAATTAAACAGAATTGAACCTGTGCATGGCCACTCCTCCTCCTAAGCAAAGCCCTCTTTGTTAGAGAGGGGGGCACAAACACAGTGTACCTACCACTAACTTTAAAGAAGTCTTTAAGTGGATATAAATAATAACAATCTACTATTTTTGCTTCCTTTTTGGTCTGTTAAATATACCATTTAAAGCATAGGTTTTTTTCATGTTGATTAAGTGCAAGAAATCTTGTAAGCTGATAACTTCCTGTGTTTACTACCTGTGCTGCATACTTATTAGTTACATTGTTGTGCCTGGCTATCTCTTTGGAGATCAGAACGCCGCTCTCTATATATTATGGAGATGAAGAAAAGAGGAGGTGCAGTCTCAACACACTTCTTGTCCGCATATTTACTGCTCCCGTTCCCGACTGCCCACCTAAGAGCTAAAATAGCAGCCTCTCTGAGTTGTATAAATGCCTTGCCCACATTGTATTACATCATGGCAACTTTTAAACAGCATGTTGCAATTTTTAGGTGGTGCCACTTGCCAAACATGACTATTGTAACAAATGGGAATGTGCCACAGCATTGCAGTGTGATTGAGGCACATGTAAAACCTAATGCCAGACATCCGCTACTGTGCCACCTTCTAAAAAGGGGTAGAGCGGTTGCTGCCTGGAGGCAAATTCAGTAGGTGCTGTTCAAGAGGCGATACTGCTGCCTACTGAATTTGTATTTTAACCCCAGTTGGGATTCTCAATTATAATAACATGCCACAACCGCGCCCATGCGGTCGCGGCGTGGTATTGCAATGGTTTTCTATGTGCCTCATTTACACCATAATGCTGTGGAGATATGCAGGGAGTTGCATTAGAATTCTGCATGTGTGTATGCACAGCAACTGAAAGAAGGAAAAGAAAGGATTTTGCACCTCACATGCAGTACTGTGCGCTAGGTGCATTGCAATACATGGACCCTGGGAGGTGCGTTGAGGTGCCATTCCAATGCAACACTATCCTTAGGACTGAAATATGCTTCACATGAGATGAGATGACATTATAGTGCATGGCAATGCACAAACTGGCAATGCAATGTGCATGACAATGCATTTTAAAGCAGTAAACACGCATTCATTTTAGAACCGTTGCAGTAAGCCACGTTTATGTGCCACGTTTTGTTAAAGGCCCCTAAGAGAATGTAGTACGTTGACATTTAGGAGCATCACAGTGTTTTTTCCTAATATTTGTCTAAGGTATAATTAAATTGTAAAGTATTCCGCAAAATAAACAAGCACCTTTCACAAAATAAACATTCATTTAGAAAATCTGCTGACACTGCATTAAGTAGTTCTTCTACTACTGGTAATAATAACAAAAATTCAAATATCTTCACAATTCTACAGTAAATGGTATAGTTGGTAGAAGATATCAGATAACCACCCTCATCTGGCCATGAAAGTGATCATTGTGTCCTGTTGTGCTCTGTGCTATTTGGCTGCTTGGCATGGGCACTAATTGGCTGCATGTTGCCATATACCTGCATGGTAAATATGGTTTAGATCAGCTCACCTGGATCTGTGCCATTGGCCAGGTATATTGATACTGGTAGTGTATGGAGCATAGGTTTCGTGAGAAAACAGCTCACTGTTTATAGAGTGCTTGGCCTGTATGATCACCAACAATAGTTGGTAAATAGTGAATAAACAAACTGAACTAATACCTCTTCCCAATCACTAATGAGAACAACCTTTTAATCAGATTCACAGGAGACAGAAATGGATAACAGGATTCCCTTCCTACATGTACAGTGAGCAGTTTCTGCTGAACTACAAAGGGATATTATCTCTTTGTAAACGTAATCCTTACATAAAAGCCTTCTCATAGGAGCTAAAAATAATGAGATTGGTCGTCTTTGAAATTGTGGTTTCAGGATCTTATTGAGAACAATTGTTTTCAGGTGCTGTCGATACTATTCAAAGTATGGAAAAATTCATTTCAACAGTGCTATTGTTGGTAAAATCAGAATTTGTGGAAAAGAAAACATTTTGTCATTAAAGGGAAGCGACCCAATAAAGTGTATTTAGACCAAAGAACAAAAATGTAATATATTGCATCGTACCAGCCCTTAGATGTGGTGGCTGCATTAGATTGCTTGTTTCAGGCTTTTATTGCTTGTATTTTGACCCTGTGATCCTGCCAGTAACACACTTCCTGTCCTAGGGTGACAATACTCACTCACTGTACTTTACCTTTGGAGGAGTAGTGATATCAACTTCAGACATGAAGTATGTCAGAACTACAGAAGTGAACTAGGCCGGGATGATAAGGATTGAGAGTTTATTGTACCGTTGTAAGCTCACTGCAAGAAGTCAGAAGCTCACTAGATTTCTGGCAGGTTCAAAGTATTTTCTGGTCCCTATGGAAGAAATATAACAAAAAACTCTCAATGGTTTATTTAACTAACCAAAGGGTTTGCATACTGTACACTTAAAGTTCCCAAGTCCAAATGATGTATCATATATTTTATGGCATGTAATACAGAAAATAATAAAAAAGTATTATTAATATTTCTGCTATTTT